>NW_015505514.1:807138-808158 GCF_001515645.1 Sinocyclocheilus grahami | reverse complement strand
TGGCGGAGCAGACAGTTCAGGAGGCCATGGCGGAGCAGACAGTTCAGGAGGCCACGGCGGAGCAGGAAACTCAGAAGGCCATGGCTGGACGGCCTCGGCCCGGCCACTACGGATAATATTATTTTAACCCCCCCCCCCCCCCCCCCCAAAAAAAAATTGACTCCAAGCTTTGGAATAGTATAGTGTATAATGTTACAAAAGCTTTTTATTTCAGATAAATGCTGATCTTTGGATCTTTCTATTAATATTTTTATGCAGCAAGGACACATTAAATTGCTCAAAATTGACAGTAAAGGCATTTATAATGTTACATAATATATGATTTATATTTCAAATAAATGCAGTTCTTTTAAAAAAAAAAATACTGTTGGTTCAAAAATATTAAGCAGCAAAAACTGCTTTTAACATTGATAATAATAAAAATGATTATTAATTATAGCGCACCAGTGATAATTGTTAATGAGCAGCAAATCAGCATTTTAGAATGGTTTCTGAAGGATCATGTGACACTGAAGACTGGAGTAATGATGCTGAAAATGTAGCTTTGATCACAGAAATAAATTACATTTTAAAATATATTCAAATAGAAAGCAGTTATTTTAAATAGTAAAAACATTTCACAATATTACTGCTTTTGCTGTACTTTGGATCAAATAAATGCAGGCTTGGTGAGCAGAAGAGAATTCTTTAAAAAACATTAAAAATCTGACTGCTCAGAGGTTTTTTAACTGGTAGTGTAGATATGTATCATTGTATCTAGTAGTTTTGGATAAGAATAAAACGTCAGGTCCAACAATATCGTGTCGTTTTGAATTTAAATCTAGATTTATTCGCATTGGCCCATGAAAACCTCTATGAACACACTTGACTTGATTTGGCCAAAAAGGGGGACGAATTTACGTTTTATTAAAAAGTGTTTTGTATTCTACACTCATGGCGTGCACACTTTAGGATAGGTTAGATGCCTGCCTCCGCTGCGAGTCCCTATCAAGCACTTTACAGATTCAACTACTCTCCTCT
>NW_015505514.1:796980-807112 GCF_001515645.1 Sinocyclocheilus grahami | reverse complement strand
ATAGAAAGCAGTTATTTTAAATAGTAAAAACATTTCACAATATTACTGCTTTTGCTGTACTTTGGATCAAATAAATGCAGGCTTGGTGAGCAGAAGAGAATTCTTTAAAAAACATGAAAAATCTGACTGCTCAAAGGTTTTTTTAACTGGTAGTGTAGATATGTATCATTGTATCTAGTAGTTTTGGATAAGAATAAAACGTCAGGTCCGACAATATCGTGTCGTTTTGAATTTAAATCTAGATTTATTCGCATTGGCCCATGAAAACCTCTATGAACACACTTGACTTGATTTGGCCAAAAAGGGGGACGAATTTACGTTTTATTAAAAAGTGTTTTGTATTCTACACTCATGGATTACATTTTAATATATATTTAAATAGAAAGCAGTTGTTTTAAATAGTAAAAAAAAAGCACAATATTACTGCTTTTGCTGTATTTTGGATCAAATAAATGCAGGTTTGGTGTGAAAAGACTTCTTTAAAAAACATAAAAATATATTACTGTTCCCTACACTGGTAGTGTATGTATGTAAGTATCACACTCATATCACATCTAGTGGTTTTGGATAAGAATAAAACGCCAGGTCCGACAATATCGTGTCGTTTTGAATTTAAATCTAGATTTATTCGCATTGGCCCATGAAAACCTCTATGAACACACTTGACTTGATTTGGCCAAAAAGGGGGACGAATTTACGTTTTATTAAAAAGTGTTTTGTATTCTACACTCATGGCGTGCACACTTTAGGATAGGTTAGATGCCTGCCTCCGCTGCGAGTCCCTATCAAGCACTTTACAGATTCAACTACTCTCCTCTTCTCCTCCTGCCTGGCTCTTTGGCCAGCATCACTCACTGCAGAGCAAGCCTGTTCTTGATAATGCAGCTGTGAAAACGTGGGAAAAGCCGACGAGGAAGAAGTTGGAGTGAAGCGATCTTTATATAGGCGGAGCAAAATACTTAATCGCTCCGTCTATAGCGCATTGTGATTGGATGGTTTACGCTGTCAATACAGGAGACAAACCAATGGGCCACTGGCTGCTCGCTGTCCGTGCGTGATGGTCCTTGGCAAAAAA
Source organism: Sinocyclocheilus grahami (assembly GCF_001515645.1). NCBI lineage: Eukaryota > Metazoa > Chordata > Actinopteri > Cypriniformes > Cyprinidae > Sinocyclocheilus > Sinocyclocheilus grahami. The sequence continues at coordinate 806,037 of NW_015505514.1, read as the reverse complement.
AAAAAAACCTTCTGTCGGCCCCTTAAGTGCATCGGCCCACCGGGAAAATGCCAGGTATGCCCGATTACCAGTCCAGCCTTGGCTCCCACTCAAACGTACATACATACAGTACTGACAGAAACATACACGCGCACAGAAACGTGTTGTCAGCGCTGCTCTGACGATTTTATCAGTAAAAAAGCTCAATAATTTCAAAGCTACATGTCATTTCTCACAACAAGCGAGGTAACAGCGGCACTGTTCTTGAAGCAGATGAACTTAACAGTTTTGCTAGGGACGTTGCTGCCGAACAACTGTTGAGAGACGCACAGAGCTAAATCTCTCTCTGTCTGTGTAATAACTTGACTATCACAGAAACATACACGCGCACAGAAACGTGTTGTCAGCGCTGCTCTGACGATTTTATCAGTAAAAAAGCTCAATCATTTCAAAGCTACATGTCATTTCTCACAACAAGCGAGGTAACAGCGGCGCTGTTCTTGAAGCAGATGAACTTAACAGTTTTGCTAGGGACGTTGCTGCCGAACAACTGTTGAGAGACGCACAGAGCTAAATCTCTCTCTGTCTGTGTAATAACTTGACTATAAATTAGTCTGCTATCAAAAGCCCAAGCCTCCGTTGCTGGGTCTTTAATGACACTTTGGCATTAGCAACAGAGGCATTGGATGAGAAAGTTTAATCCTACAAGAGCATTTCAAGGACAAACCCTGACAAATGTCTTGAAATGCATCATCTGAACAATGTCCTGAGCTGTAGTAACCGTAGTACAAGCGGAATAAATAACTCCCGTCCGTTGAATAATTAGAAAATAATGTACACCTGAGGTGTAACTCCGCTTTGAGTTGTGGCCACGGCTATGCATTATTTTCTAATAATTCAACGGCCTGTCGTCAGTTATTCCTTACTTAAATCATACCTACTCTGTAACTTTTGAATAACTGATAATAATAAGAAGAAATGTTTCTTGAGCAGCAAATCAGCATATTAGAATGATGAAGGATCATGTGACACTGAAGACTGGAGTAATGATGCTGAAAATTCAGCTTTGCATCACAGGAATAAATTGCATTTAAAATATATTCAGATAGAAAACAGTAATCATCAATTGTAGCAACAGCTCATAATATTACTGCATTATCTGTTTGTTTGTTTTTTTGAGTGGTTCAATATAGGCCCAGTCTCTTCTACTTACTGACATTAATGTTGCATGCAAATAAACACATGGTCCACAGATTCTAATTGATCCAAATTATAATGATGAAAATGTCGTCTCACTCATAATGCACACAATAACACATGTATACATTAATGCATTTAATTGCTAGTGCAGGCTGAATATAAATGTATAAATACAGGTAAAAAATGCACTAATACTCACTGTAAATGGATTTTAATTGACAGGAAAGTGTGGAAAGCCCCACCTGACACTGAACTCAGTCTAATGCAGAATGAAAGTTGTGTGATTGAAGTGAAAGTTATTTTAAAGGGTAACTTGTTGCTGCTTGTAAATGCGTCTACCTTGAGATTCACTTAATTTCACTCCTGAGAGCATAAAACAAAGTGTGGTACTAATACATATGGGTTCAGAGAGGGATTTGGGATTTGCTATCTTGTGTAGCATCTGTGGCTTTATTTAATTACTGCTGTTGTGTAGACATATTTTTAATGACACTGGCATGAAATTACAAAACAATTTAGCAAACTGCATAGCATGCATGTAGAAATAATGTGTTAATGGAGTTTATTCTTTAGAGGGCACTGCTGTGCAAAGGTCAATCATATAATACGGGCATTCAAAGAAAAAGCAAAAAAAAAACAACAACAGAACACCGTCAAGTATTTAGCTTAATAAATCAATTTATCTGAAATATTGCATAGAAGTATTCATTAGTCGGATTGGAGCCTGAAACCATGTGAAGAAAGACTGTTCTGCAAGTATGTCAGTTTTGACAGTTCTTAATTAGTGCGTGGGATGAGAATATTGGTGGAACTTTAACATACAAGTAGTTATCAAACACGACAAGACACTTATATTGCACTTATTCTTTGCATGCTTATGAAGGTACATGTTGAATGTTGAATGTAAACCAACATTTTTTTCAACAGCTACTAGACTAGTGTTTCCCAACCTTTTTGTCTTGTGTATCCAAACAAATGAATAAGGCTCAAGTACACTTTCATAAACGCCTAACCAAAAATGTGATCATTTTCACTCATTCTATACTAGATAGCATTTAGTACTTATAAAGTCTTATAAAAATAATAAATAAATAAATACTGTCGGTGTAAAACCGACTTTTTATAAAATGTATTAATTTGAATTTATAAAACTCTCTTTTCTTTCCTTTTCTATTATGTTTGATTTTCTTACAAAATCATAATAAGCCTAATCTGGTTTTGTTTTTGTTTTTGTTTTTGTTTTTTAGAAAAAAAAATAAAAATTGTAGTAATCTTTTTAGTATCTTCCAAAGTGCCCGTGGTTGGGAGTCACTATCCAGGGCTAAACCTTAAAATCTTATATTGAAAAACTGTAATATATATTTAAATGAAACATGTCTACTAAAATCAAGCCTTTTATTATATATTTTGTATATTAGAATATTATTATTATGTGTTAACAACACCGAATACACAGAATACAGGATACATCAATATCAACTTTTGATATTAATTTTGACATACTAGACTATTATTACAACAAAAGTGAGTGATAATGACATAACTTACAATGTCTAATCTGTAATGTAAATTGTACATTTAAAAAAAATTGCAACTTTCTTAATCTTCAATATTCAATACAAAAATAATCTTCTATCGATTATTTATATTTTATATTTTTTCAGTGAAAAGCAATATTCAACATTATTTCAAAATAAAGACCACTTTGTTAGATCAACAGGCTTGTGTGTTAACGAGTTCTTGTCCAGGTCCAGATCTCATGGCCCCTCCTAGGAACCCGGCTTTGTGATTCTACTTTGTTTATTTGGTTTTATTCCTTATATTAAAGGCAAGCTGGTCTATCCATTGAAGAACTGAGGATTTTAAAGTTAGTGAGATTAATAATCTGGAATACAGTTTTATGTTTTATTTTCAGATGACAGATTTTTATGAACGTGTATATTTTCTAAGTATTAAGGATAGTAGTTAAATATTAGTACTGGGCTGAGAAATAGATAAAGAAAGTTTTCATAATCCAATATGCTAGAGCTTACAATTCACCCCAAGCAGGTAAGATGCTCTCCACACCTACACCTATTTCCACCACGCCAGTCAATTCAGAACAGCCAGCTAAACTGTGAATGAAATGGAAGCAATGTCCTTGTTTCATGTTCATTGACTTTATATGGAGAGGTGGTGCTAGTAGTGTGCTTGTAAGTGCAATGTGGAATTAAAACCAGTCATCTGAAGATGATTTCTCATGCGCATTCTGTTATGTTTGTGCTGATTCATTAGCTCTCCTGGTTGGCATACATGCCTGCCTCCCACTGCAGGGCCCGTTGGTTTTTATGCCTTGTTACACGAGTGGCCTCTACAACCTGCCAAGAAACCAGAGTTACACAACATGATCAAACTGGATCTGTTACAAAATCCAGCAGAGGGCACTAGACATTGAAAACCTCATCTCACCTCATTGTTTATGGCATCAAGACGAGGTTGGATCCCAGCATACTGAGAGACAATGAGGAAAGAAAAAGTTATAAAGAGAAAAATCTGTCAATACAGCTCTAAATCAATTGTTACACCAGTCACAGCTACTTATTATGACTTTAATCTCTTAAATGGATAGTTAACCCAAAAATTATATTCTTTACTTATGCATGTCATTTCAAAGGTTTATGACTTTCTTTCTTCCATGGATTTGCGATTTGGAATGACATGAAGATGAAGGTGATGACACCATTTTCATTTTTGTATAAACCATCCTTTTAAGGACTGTTCCCGGGAGAGGTTTGTGATTTCAGACTGTTTCCTGAAATAAACTTCACTCACTGCACTTTCTTCCAGCTTCAGTTTGATCCGTCTGTCCTCAAAGTCCTTTAGCAGTGTCTCAGTCAGTCCTTTCTGGGAAGAAGGCGATGGCGGGTCAGCAAGTGCGCTCAAGGGCTTGATGGAGGTTACCCGGGAAACATTTGGGGACATGGGTTTTGGACTGCCCCATGGCTGGGGTGTCATAATTGACATAGAGGGAAGTCTGAAACTGAGTCGCGGTGAGGACAACTGTGAACTTTTATCTTTAGAGATAAACAAAGAAAAACAAGAGATTATGGTTATGATTCATTCACCTACTTATACAAGTCAATTCCCATACGTTTTCAGTGAACTACAGTGTTTAAAAATGTTAGAATACTGTTAATCATGTTTTCCATAGGACACTTTTTAAACGAATACATCTGAACATACTGTAAGTTGTACTGTAAGTTGTACAAGTTGTACTGTCTTATGTAGTCTTATTTTCATTATGGATACTGATCCTGAACTGACAAGTGTGCTGTGACCTCAGCCTGACATGAATCCTTGTAGAGGGCACTAATCACCAGCGCAAATTGTATTGGAAATCAAGACATAGCATGTATGCATGTCATTGTCCGAAAAGCAACCTTTAACTTGAAACGTGCATTTACATCCATAAAGTAAATGATTAATCATTCTTCAATGAAGCAGAATGCGATGGTATGTCCAAAGTTCAGAAACTATGTTGGCAATTCCTTCTCATTCCTTGGTGCTGCTGATATCCATAAACATTTAACACTTAAATGAATCATTTAGCTATGAACAAGAAAGTTATGAAATGCACTTGCCACAAACATTATACAGAATAATAAGACAGTTTCCCAGCAAAAGGCAGTTAGACAGACAATAATGCCTGTATCCCCCCCCCCTAAACCATTTGCTATGTTTAGCATGTATGAGTGCAGCGAGACTGAACAGTAATACCTTTAATGAATAATCGAGAAGTGTCCAGACTCCAGGAATAAGGATTACTATAATCAGTCTTCTTTTCAGGAAGTACAGAATCCACTTCTGCCATGCTCCCATGTGGAGTTTGTGGTGAAAACACAGTTTCCTCACTGGTTATTGGGGGCCTGGGTTCAGAGGAAGTTAGCGCTGGATTCACGGATGCTGAGTTGGGTACTGAGAAAGCCTGACTACTGGAATCTCTCAGCTCTTGGAGCTCTTGTTCTCGTCTAAGGTCTTCTTCGATTTCCTGACGGATGTTGTTTGGGGCATTCTGAATTTTGGGGCTCCAGTCGGTGTACTCAAGGTGAGATCGCCAGGTAGGAGTGTACTGACTAGTTTTTGCGGGTTCCAGCAGGGACGGAGTATTTCGAGAGTAAAATCTGTTCTTTCCTGACATTCTGTTGTCATTTTCCACAATCCAGGATGGCCCTTTCTTCATTCTGGGATTATCGGTTTGGCACTCAGCACCATTTTCTTTATGAACCCTTACTTTAGAATTGTTGTTGTCCTCAGGATATGCACTTACTTGGTTTCCAAAAGTGCTGCTGTCAGTGTTTCTCTGAAGGATAGATTCATCAGGATGTCGATGAGGACAGCAAGGCGAAAGATCTTCTTTTGAGTCCAAGAGGTCACCTTCCTCTACTAGGGCAGGTTGCTCTGTAATCCACATGTCATCTGCAGAGACTGTGCTTTGCTCTAAATCAGTTGTGGGACTTTTGCTTAAACTCGCTCTCAAAGATGTGACTGGAATTTCATCCGGTTGTGACTTATTGTCCTGTACTTGGTTCTCTTGGGTATTATGGCTTAAAACACTGTTTGTGATCTGTCGCAGTTTCTCAAGTTCAAGCTCTCTCCGAATAAGGAAACTCACTCTGTTTGGTTCTTTGGTTTTTGGAGCTTTCACCTGTGGAGATGAAAGGGACAGAATTGGCTTTATCCTGATTTCCACCATCTCTGAATTGTCTTTGTGCAAGATACCCCTTGATCGACGTAGACTCTCTTCCCGTTGTTGGGCAATTCTGATTTCCCTTTGAATGGGAGTCTCCTCTGCAATCAGCATTGTCAAGCTACTTTCCATCTCTGAAATTGAAGGATCGTTTGAATTGCTACCATCACTGGCATAGCCTCCACTTCGGTCACCAAGACCAGAGTCAATATCATCTATGGCAGCACTTGGAACTCTATTTTCTGAATCCTCAGTCATAGTTACAGTCTTTACTTCTATTTCTTGTTGTGTTACTAGTGGGATCTGATTCTCCTCTATGCTGTTCTCTTTGCTTACTTGTTTTGGACTGAAGATGCTGGCCATTGAGGATAGACATCTTCCTCGCAGTTTGGAGGAATAAGGGAGCCTCTCCGGACTCTGTAGGAAGGGATTCTGTTTTGATTGTTCCATCATTAGAAACTGCTTTCGTGCTGCGTTGAAGTCAATTTGCTCATTGTCTATAGTGCCAGACTCAACCCTGGTTTGTTCAGTCTTTACACTCACTGGTTTGTAGTTTAGACTAAACCCATCCAGGAGCCTTAGCGGAGTGTTACTGAGGTCCAGATTTTCTAAGGTACTCCATTGCTTTTTAAGGGCAGGGCTTTTCCTGGGTGCCTGATTCCGGATGATCTCCATTCGGTCTGGATTTTCCCCGTCTTCATTGACTGTGAAGGTATCCTCAATTTGGTAATGTTCATCTCCGTTAATTTCTTCAAATAGCCTTCCAGGTCTCTTTTCTTCTGTGTATGTCTGTAGCTTAAAGGTACTCTTCTCCTTCAAGGTATTCAGTTTGGCGTGCCTTTGTGGAGAAACCATGTAGACTTCATTCATCTCTGCTTCTGGGCTTGCTGGGTCATTTACAAAGGAATAGAATCCAACATATGAGCCTGTACTGCTTGGGGTACTAGGCCTATAGTCTTCACTGTCACTTCCATCCTCAGACACAGGCACTTGCCGAGCCTGGACTACCACATCTGGAGTGCTACTCCCAGATGACACCATCACAGTAGGCTGCATGCCTGTTACTGTTATACTTTCCAAGCTGAACCTGAAAGAGTCACCGTCCTGATTGCTACTGTACGTATTCTCTAGCAACTGTGGTTGGCCAGTTGGGCTCACTATGGAGCGCAAATCTGACTGCTCTAGCTTAGGGGAGAGGGGCTTTATCACCCAACGCTTTGGGTTGCTGGTCATGGGGTCTCCGGTTGGTGGATGGTTCTGGGCAGGCCTGGGAAGTGGTGGTCTCAGAGAAGAATGGGAATGGATCACAGCCTGCTCCTCTACTGAGGAGTGAGTGCTTGCATCATATGGGTTGACCGTCACAGTTGATGCCTGTCTCTGGGCAACAACAAAAGCAGAAAGACAACATATTTACTACTGGACCGTGTGGAGAGTATCTGATGTTTAACACATATTGTGTATAGAGAGTAAGTAAACGTATATCCAGATATGTAATATGCATGTTTTAAGATGTCTGAGCTTAAAGGGATAGTTCACCCAAAAATGAAAATTTGATGTTTATCTGCTTACCCCCAGGGCATCCAAGATGTTGGTGACTTTGTTTCTTCAGTAGAACACATTTGAGGATTTTTAAGTCCAACTGTTGGAGTCCATCAGTCTTATAATGGATGGCAATGGTAACAAAGTATATGAGTGTAAAAAAAACATGCACAGACAAATCCAAATTAAACCCTGCGGCTCGTGACGACACAGTGATGTCCTAACACACGAACCAATCGGTTTGTGCCAGAAACCGAACAGGGCTCACTATGGAGCGCAAATCTGACTGCTCTAGCTTAGGGGAGAGGGGCTTTATCACCCAACGCTTTGGGTTGCTGGTCATGGGGTCTCCGGTTGGTGGATGGTTCTGGGCAGGCCTGGGAAGTGGTGGTCTCAGAGAAGAATGGGAATGGATCACAGCCTGCTCCTCTACTGAGGAGTGAGTGCTTGCATCATATGGGTTGACCGTCACAGTTGATGCCTGTCTCTGGGCAACAACAAAAGCAGAAAGACAACATATTTACTACTGGACCGTGTGGAGAGTATCTGATGTTTAACACATATTGTGTATAGAGAGTAAGTAAACGTATATCCAGATATGTAATATGCATGTTTTAAGATGTCTGAGCTTAAAGGGATAGTTCACCCAAAAATGAAAATTTGATGTTTATCTGCTTACCCCCAGGGCATCCAAGATGTTGGTGACTTTGTTTCTTCAGTAGAACACATTTGAGGATTTTTAAGTCCAACTGTTGGAGTCCATCAGTCTTATAATGGATGGCAATGGTAACAAAGTATATGAGTGTAAAAAAAACATGCACAGACAAATCCAAATTAAACCCTGCGGCTCGTGACGACACAGTGATGTCCTAACACACGAACCAATCGGTTTGTGCCAGAAACCGAACAGTATTTATATCATTTTTTACCTCTAATACACCACTATGTCCAACTCCTTTGAGCACACGCACGACTTCCTGTGCGTGAGGCGTGTACGCGCTCTGGCGTAGTTTACATTAATGGGTGTTGTCGCGGGAGGAGCAAACAACAGACACAGTTTATTAACAGAAAATAAACAAAGTGTCCAGAAAAAAGGGAATCAAGTGTCCAAAATTAACAGGGGATCTGGTGTCCTCGTTTAATCAAGTGTCCAAAATTAACAGAGGATCTGGTGTCCTCGGGTTCGTGAAGGGAAGGGCAGTGGTCAGGAAGGAAGGGTCCAGGTAAGGGGCAGAGTCCGGCGGCCGCACGCGCTCCCCTCTCCAGTCCGGGGCGCAAGGGGTGGCGGCTTCTATCAGCGGCTTCGTCCTTCTCTCTGCCCACGGTGCTTGAAGGGACTAGACGGCCCAGCATCCTTGCCCGACGGCCATGTAACGGGTGCGGTTCTCGTCCGGACTGCAGGTCCGACAGCTCACGACTCTGGCGGCACGGGAGTCCCTCTACGCACCCCTCCTGGACCCACGAGGACACTATCGTGCATGCACGGGGAAGAGACCGGTCTCCCGAGGAGAGGCGCTCGGCATTTAAACAGCGGCGGTGATGAGGCTCCATTCGGTTCAGGTGCGCCCCATCACACGCCGCCAGCCCTGGCTATTTCAGCGCCCCTCCTCTCA
>NW_015505514.1:794198-795944 GCF_001515645.1 Sinocyclocheilus grahami | reverse complement strand
TTTTTTACCTCTAATACACCACTATGTCCAACTCCTTTGAGCACACGCACGACTTCCTGTGCGTTACGCGCTCACGCGCTCTGGCGTAGTTTACATTAATGGGTGTTGTCGCGGGAGGAGCAAACAACAGACACAGTTTATTATAAACAAAGTGTGTCCAAAATAAACAGGGGATCTGGTGTCCTCGTCGTGCTGTGGGGTTCGTGAAGGGAAGGGCAGTGGTCAGGAAGGAAGGGTCCAGGTAAGGGGCAGAGTCCGGCGGCCGCACGCGCTCCCCTCTCCAGTCCGGGGCGCAAGGGGTGGCGGCTTCTATCAGCGGCTTCGTCCTTCTCTCTGCCCACGGTGCTTGAAGGGACTAGACGGCCCAGCATCCTTGCCCGACGGCCATGTAACGGGTGCGGTTCTCGTCCGGACTGCAGGTCCGACAGCTCACGACTCTGGCGGCACGGGAGTCCCTCTACGCACCCCTCCTGGACCCACGAGGACACTATCGTGCATGCACGGGGAAGAGACCGGTCTCCCGAGGAGAGGCGCTCGGCATTTAAACAGCGGCGGTGATGAGGCTCCATTCGGTTCAGGTGCGCCCCATCACACGCCGCCAGCCCTGGCTATTGCAGCGCCCCTCCTCTCACACGCACCTAATCCTGTCGGGAGCCTGGCGAAGGGCGGCGATTAAGGGACGGGGTGATGCTGATAATTAGGGGGAGGCAGCCGACTCGTCACAGTGTGTTGATATCCAGCTGAAGATCAATCAACCATAACTTCAGGCAAGCAGGCTCAGAAGTCATAATTAAAACTATAATAGTATCTCAATGATGCTGAAATTACACTGGTGTAAACAACACAGGCGGATTTAGTGATTTGGGGGCCCCAGGCAAAATACAGGAATGGGGCCCTATACAATTTCACACATTTACAACCTTGAGGTTCCTTTCACTGTTGCTCGCTGCTGTACGACCGTGTCCCATAGTTGTGTCTAATCTTTTAGATTTTTCATGTACATGTTATAAATAAAGGATTTCTTTAATGTTGTAAATCCCTTGTTCACATTTAAACAGGTTATAATAGTATTATAGAGAGTAGGTTGTATTATATAAGAGTAGGTTGGACACTAGGTGGTGCGTTGGGGTAATTTTTACTATGCAGTCGTCTACGCAACACAAGGCTGTATAATTCTAAACTTTAAAATATACACTTATTTTTTATTTATTTTAATTGCACATTTAAATTAAACTGAAGGAAATTATAAATTTAAATGCTTAAGGATTATTTCAACCAAACATGAAGTGTGCCTGTGTGGAAAGTGACTGTGCATGGTCCTTCTTGGGTCTTTCACAAAAACGAGTGAGCGCAATTTAAAAAAGTTAAAATAGACCGTATATAATATGCACTGTTGCGTAGTATTAAAATTATAGCTTCAGATGCGGCAAAAACACTATTTAGCTACTACAGACGACAACCGTGAGCGTTGCTCGTGCAATAGCAAACGAAACGCGCGTCTGCGCCGTTCATTCCGTCACATTCCACGCTACACAGTAAATTCAGTTTTTATGAATAGATTCCGGGATTCCGTCCCCATTTTCTACATCGCCCTACTTTTGCTAAAAAGCATGTTCAACGTGGATGCACAGACGGTTGTCGTGGTAATGAACACCAGAGCAACCACTTGCGCGTCTGCACTGAATGCGCATCTCTCATATAAAAAGCATTTTAGGGGGCCCTTGGCTTTTGGGGGCCCAAGGCGGT
>NW_015505514.1:793892-794108 GCF_001515645.1 Sinocyclocheilus grahami | reverse complement strand
ACTACGCCAGAGCGCGTACACATCTCACGCACCGGATGCCGTGCGCACGCTCAAAGCAGTTGGACATAGTGGTGTATTAGAGGAAAAAAATGATATAAATCCTGTTCGGTTTCTGGCACAAACCGATCGTTTCGTGTGTTAGGACATCAATGTGTCGTCACGAGCCGCAGGGTTTAATTTGGATTTGTCTGTGCATGTTTTTTTTACACTCATAGA
>NW_015505514.1:772120-793094 GCF_001515645.1 Sinocyclocheilus grahami | reverse complement strand
ATGTACATGTTATAAATAAAGGATTTATTTTATGTTGTAAATCCCTTGTTCACATTTAAACAGGACATAATAGTATTAGAGTAGGTTGGACACTAGGTGGTGCCTTGAGGTAATTTTCACTATGCAATTGTCTACACAACGCAAGGCTGTCTAATTCTAAAAGTTAAAATATACATTTTTTATTTATTTTAATTGCACATTTAAATTAAACTGAAGGAAATTATAAATTTAAATGCTTAAGGATTATTTCAACCAAACATGAAGTGTGCCTGTGTGGAAAGTGACTGTGCATGGTCCTTCTTGGGTCTTTCACAAAAACGAGTGAGCGCAATTTAAAAAAGTTAAAATAGACCGTATATAATATGCACTGTTGCGTAGTATTAAAATTATAGCTTCAGATGCATGATATCTGTAGGGCCCTATGAAATCCGTTTTATTTTTCCCAAATTAGCCTAAGTTTAATTTTTTTCAGTTTTTATTTTTCGTTTTAATTTTTCTGGATGATTATATTAAATTTGAACAAAAAACATGTATAATTAATTAAAATCATGAAACTTTTAACAGCAGTTTAGGCCTATTAAAAGTTTAACAAAAATTACATTCTTAGGGCCCAAATTCTGCGCTTTCCATTTTAATTTTTCTGTATTCCATTTTAATGGTTTAATCAAAAATATATCTAATTAATTGAATTCATGAAAACAATCTGATAGACTGCAACGGTTGGACTTAAAAATCATCAAATGTGTTCTACTGAAGAAACAAAGTCACCTACATCTTGGATGCCCTGGGGGTAAGCAGATAAACATCAAATTTTCATTTTTGGGTGAACTATCCCTTTAAAAGATTTAACAAGTTGTGTTTATTAAGAGTGAAGAACATATAAAATGAACATTTAGAATATTTATCAAACATTTTACATTACATAAAAAAATGAAACAGTATTTAAAATATAACACTAGAAACAGACAGTATACTTTCATTCCTGACTTATAAACCTTTACCATATTTCTCGCAGAGTAACTATATTCCTTACATTTCCTTACTGTAGTAAAATCATGGTAAATAATCATAGTTTCATCAACCTAGCCTACTATTCAGCTGAAAATCATGTTTCTGTTTGGCATTTTTTATAGTATACATGAAACCATCTTCTGCTTAGTACCTTCACACCAGTATCTCTTTTGTAAGAATTTACATATTACATTGCATACAATTGCACTCCATGGATTATTCAAAATATATTTTTTTCTAAATATTATATTCATTTTCAAAATGTAAGTTTTTAATAAAAAGACTGATAGATTGTAGATGGGGTTTTGAGGAAGAATGGGCAGCTGGTATATTAATATAAAAGCTTGGTACTGTAACTGAACCATCTGCACGCAGAATTAAAATTAGAGATGTTAAATGGGCCTGAATAAACCCACAAACATTCTAGTTAACTAATTTACATGTGTCCATATGGACTGTAGTGAGGATAACTACAACAACGCAATTAAAATTAAAGTTGAAGGTGTCATTTGAGTTGTGCAATGAGCTGAGGAAAACTCCATTGTGTCAGAGTAGATGAGTGAAAGTACAGAGCATGACATTCCAGAGTTTATGGCCAAGCAAATGACTTTTTCTAAAATCATCGCTAGTAACTGTTTAACTGATCTTTGTAGAAAAGTGTCTATGATTGGACTTTTTGTACAGAAGTTTCTAGTGGACTGAATAATACAAATCATGACATCTAGTGGTCAAGAACCATAAACTAGGGGTTTTAAAGCAACCATAATTATTATTATTATTATTATTTTGCTTTTAAATATCAGTTTCAAAATCATTCTGATGGTTCACTGACATTTAATAAGCCGAATGACTTGTTTCTTTCCCAAACGTCTGTTCTGGGAGTTTGTAAATTTGGTGAGTGCTTACGAAATTCCGCAAAAAGGGTGAATTGCTTTATGCCACCAACAAATGAGCACATACAGCTATTACCACAGTGATATATTTACAACAGTGAATTCCACTCACTTAACTGTAAGGGGCTCAAAAGTCGCAAAAATAAACAAAACTATATACAGTTTCGTGTGCTACAGCAGTATTGCAGTTGGTCAGTTATTATTTTATCTTAAGCTAATAAAAAAAATGATAGTATGTGTTTAAAACAATACAAAATGTACTAAATATTTTGCACAGCTGAAGAAGAAGAAACACATTTTCAGGTAAATGTTTCTTTTTCCCAAACCACAATAAAATGTATTCAGTAAAATTAAAATATAATGCACAAGTATTTAACTTTGTACATTAATAGTATATTATTAACTATTGAATATAGCATTGTAATAAAGTATGTTTGACACTAGTATTGTACTATACATTTGTTTTATTTTATTTATATGGAATTTCAGTCATCTGTCCCACTATATGTATAAAGCTTGGCATTTTACAAAATAATGATTTTTTTTAAAGCCCTACACTCTTAAAAATAAAGGGTGTTTTTGTAATGTTGCAATAGAAGAATCATTTTTGATAATTTTCTCTATAGACGTTAAAGGTTCTTCATGGAACTATAGATGCCAATTAAGAACCTTTTAGGAGTGTAAAATTGTAAGCTTTTCTTCAAACACCTATGTATTTGTACAGCCTTACCTTAAAATCATGATCCAGGCTGTTACACAGCACCTGCCAGGGAGGAGTGTACTTGAACATGGTGTTTGCTGCAGTACTACCTGCTTTTTAGAGTTTGACAGGAAGACACTACTAGTGCATGCAGTTAACTCAATCCTGATGAGTCCAGTCTGTGGACGAAGATTCATTAATGAGAAAATGTTTTTTCATGTTCCATAATATACCATGAATCAAATATACCAATACACTAGCATGTGTCAGATATAAGATATTTTTCCTCATTTGGAATGACTCACCTCATCTTTTGCAGGCGCATGGATACAGCGAGACCATTGTGTCTAACAGCGCTGAAAAATACAGTGAAAGCAGGGTCCGGCCCACCCCATCAGTACTGCTGCAGGTGTCAGTCTAGTTTTTAGTCAGTCTTCATCCACTACCCATAAAAATTGTGTTTTGACACAATTGCTCTGGTAAAGCTCCTCCTCCAATATGGCCAAAAAGTGAGGTATCACATTAAGCAAAAATTCCCATAATGTGTGCGGGGTGACCTGGCCCATGGTCAAAGATTCAGTGCATGCATGCGTGTATAGGTGTGTGTGTCGATGAGTGTGCTGAGGGCAGGGATACCAGTCTGGAATGCTGCTATAATCAGCAACCTTGGGACAAAAGCTGAGAATACCTCTCTACTATCCCATAATGCACCTCATAGTTGCTCTGAAGCCTGGTCATTTAGTCATCGACAATGGCAGTGACAATATAGCTGTGACTCTCAGATAGCTCTGAATGGCAACAGTGGCATTAAATCAAGATTTTTTCCCCCTTACTTCTCTACTTTGTCCTCTAAAAATCTACTGGTTTGTGTCAGTTGTTGATTCAGTAACCAGTTTGATGATTTGTCAGACTGATTTAAACTGACAGCTGAGGGGTTTTTTTAACTATTCATTAAAGGAATAGACTGATAATAGCCATTTGTTCAGAAATCAAAGTACACATCTCATGCTGCATGTTTTCGATTCACTAAAAATCATGTGAGTCATGAGTTCGTGAATCAGACTACACTGGTCACACTGTATGTTTTTGATTCACTTAAAAGAACTGGCTCATAAGAGTCATTTGTTAGTGAATCTGACTATACTGGTTGTGCTGTACGTTTCTGATTCACTTAAAAGAACTGGCTCATAAGAGTCATTTGTTAGTGAATCTGACTATACTGGTTGTGCTGTACGTTTCTGATTCACTTAAAAGAGCTGGCTCATAAGAGTAATTTGTTAGTGAATCTGACTTTACTGGTTGCGCTGTACGTTTCTGATTCAATAAAAAGAACTGGCTCATAAGAGTCATTTGTTAGTGAATCTGACTATACTGGTTGTGCTGTACGTTTCTGATTCACTTAAAAGAGCTGGCTCATAAGAGTAATTTGTTAGTGAATCTGACTTTACTGGTTGCGCTGTACGTTTCTGATTCAATAAAAAGAACTGGCTCATAAGAGTCATTTGTTAGTGAATCTGACTATACTGGTTGTGCTGTACGTTTCTGATTCACTTAAAAAACAGACTCATAAGAGTAATTTGCTTGTGAATCATACTACACTGGCCATTCTGTATGTTGTTTTTACATGCTTTTATCCAAAGGGACTTACAAATGAGGAACATCACAAGCAATTTGTCAGAGAGCCAATAGTATGTATAGTATACAATGCCAGGTTTAGTAGAAAACTAGTGGCTGTGCTGTACATTTCTGATTCACTTAAAAGAACTGGCTCATAAGAGTCATTTGTTAGTGAATCTTGACTATACTGGTTGTGCTGTACGTTTCTGATTCACTTAAAAAACAGACTCATAAGAGTAATTTGATTGTGAATCATACTTCACTGGCCATTCTGTATGTTGTTTTTACATACTTTTATCCAAAGGGACTTACAAATGAGGAACATCACAAGCAATTTGTCAGAGAGCCAATAGTATGTATAGTATACAATGCCAGGTTTAGTAGAAAACTAGTTTGTGCGCGCACCCTGTGAGGACAACTCAACAGAAAGCCGTTTCTTGCCATTATTTCACTCTGCATGATATTTTTATTGCATCTCATTCAATACAGACTGCAAACTCATGTTGACAAAATGAATCTGTTGTTGTGGTGTTGAAGTTTGCACCAAAAATGCAGAGCAGGAAATAGATCATAAGCAGCACATTTTCTGTTATTAAAGAAAACAAGACAGAGGCAGTGATTTCCGTAAAGCACGTCACATTTTAATGTCTCGTTCCAACTCTTTCTACAGCTCTGTCAGGTTGATAAGAAAGCAGACCTTCACAACGCACAGACAACAGTGGCAGTAAGAGCACACACACTCATTATCAGGAGAACCAATACGAGAGGAACCTGGTTATATGTCCCTGCATTCTCCTCTGTTCTATCATGCCTTTGAACTCAGCTTGTCATCAAGGGTTAGGGGTTCAAGCACAGGGACATTATCTAACATGGAAATGGATATGTAGATATGTGTGATTTATGTACTTATAAAAGCATGCAACTATACAAAAGAGAAATGCCAGGCCCGTGGCCAGACAACAAGGCATTCAGGGGTGAGGAACATGTTGGAACTGGAATGTTAGTACTGACAGACAGTAAGGTGAGTGGCAAAAGTGTGAGGCAACCATTAAACTCAGTGATGCAAAGACTTTAAAGGAAGCTGCCCAGATGAGCAATGGGAGGAAAGCAAACTGGTTCTTAAACTATGAATTATAACCTCACTGATGCTGCTTTACATCCAAATAGTGTGTACATGGATAAGTGAATGTATGGAAGCATGATGGAACACGATAAACGAAAAAGAACTGGCTCATAAGAGTCATTTGTTAGTGAATCTGACTATACTGGTTGTGCTGTACGTTTCTGATTCACTTAAAAAACAGACTCATAAGAGTAATTTGATTGTGAATCATACTTCACTGGCCATTCTGTATGTTGTTTTTACATGCTTTTATCCAAAGGGACTTACAAATGAGGAACATCACAAGCAATTTGTCAGAGAGCCAATAGTATGTATAGTATACAATGCCAGGTTTAGTAGAAAACTAGTGGCTGTGCTGTACATTTCTGATTCACTTAAAAGAACTGGCTCATAAGAGTCATTTGTTAGTGAATCTGACTATACTGGTTGTGCTGTACGTTTCTGATTCACTTAAAAAACAGACTCATAAGAGTAATTTGCTTGTGAATCATACTACACTGGCCATTCTGTATGTTGTTTTTACATACTTTTATCCAAAGGGACTTACAAATGAGGAACATCACAAGCAATTTGTCAGAGAGCCAATAGTATGTATAGTATACAATGCCAGGTTTAGTAGAAAACTAGTTTGTGCGCGCACCCTGTGAGGACAACTCAACAGAAAGCCGTTTCTTGCCATTATTTCACTCTGCATGATATTTTTATTGCATCTCATTCAATACAGACTGCAAACTCATGTTGACAAAATGAATCTGTTGTTGTGGTGTTGAAGTTTGCACCAAAAATGCAGAGCAGGAAATAGATCATAAGCAGCACATTTTCTGTTATTAAAGAAAACAAGACAGAGGCAGTGATTTCCGTAAAGCACGTCACATTTTAATGTCTCGTTCCAACTCTTTCTACAGCTCTGTCAGGTTGATAAGAAAGCAGACCTTCACAACGCACAGACAACAGTGGCAGTAAGAGCACACACACTCATTATCAGGAGAACCAATACGAGAGGAACCTGGTTATATGTCCCTGCATTCTCCTCTGTTCTATCATGCCTTTGAACTCAGCTTGTCATCAAGGGTTAGGGGTTCAAGCACAGGGACATTATCTAACATGGAAATGGATATGTAGATATGTGTGATTTATGTACTTATAAAAGCATGCAACTATACAAAAGAGAAATGCCAGGCCCGTGGCCAGACAACAAGGCATTCAGGGGTGAGGAACATGTTGGAACTGGAATGTTAGTACTGACAGACAGTAAGGTGAGTGGCAAAAGTGTGAGGCAACCATTAAACTCAGTGATGCAAAGACTTTAAAGGAAGCTGCCCAGATGAGCAATGGGAGGAAAGCAAACTGGTTCTTGAACTATGAATTATAACCTCACTGATGCTGCTTTACATCCAAATAGTGTGTACATGGATAAGTGAATGTATGGAAGCATGATGGAACACGATAAACGAAAAGGGTTTTTTTACATTCATGTTGACCTCATTTGACTCCCGGACTTCTGAATACACACAGACACTGATTTCCACAGAGTTCATCCCAGCAATTTGGGCAACTAATGTGACTAAAATATGAGAGATATATGACATATTAACCAACATAAATCATGAATACGACCACACAGACACAAAACACACACACATTTCATCTAGCAGACCTCTACCAGCTAGCCGTGCCACGTAATTTCGTTCTCCTAAAATTAGTTAATAATTTGCCATCAAATTAAATTGATTAAGCAAGCAATTTATAAGTAAGGTACAAAACAATTTTAACATTCATTAACAAACCCTCCAATGTAACATAAAGGTGCATTTAGTAGTTTGGTGCTAATTAAAGTTTTACACATAAATTGTGTTTTTAAAGAGTCTGAATGGTGTAAACTCACATGAGATGAAGACTGTACTCATAAAAGATTTCTATAAAAAGTGTTTGTTATCTTATGTTGTGTATTGTTCCCACCAAAATGTATTTTGGCCTGCTGAAATGACATGAGCCGCAGTGTTTCATTAAGTTTCACAGCCGCTGTAGAGGCACTATAATGTAGAGTTGTTTGGTGATGCAAAGAGCGAGAATCAGAACATTGTGCTTTACCAGCGGCAGCAATGTTAGAATCAGTACCTGTATGTAGTCATCAGAGAAAATAAGCTTTTCGAAACAGAATTGAGTGAACCAACTGATTCGCAAAATGATTCAATTTCAAATCTCATAAAAGTGCTGGTCAAAGTAGTGTAAATGCAATGCGAACACAGCCGAAACGTGCATAAAGACGCCTTTTACAAACAAATTACAACCGCTTTAATTACTGAAATATCATTTAATATGAAAGATCTGTGTAATTTATTATAATTCTGTATGCTTGTTTTAGGCAGGATTTGGCTATTTAGTCCAATTAGAAATAATTAACTATCATCCTATTTTTTCATTATATACGCAAGGTAATTAAAATTCGTTAAAAATGAGCCTACATTATAAACCTGACCCTAGACACTGGTTAATGTGCTCCAGATCAGAATTTCAAATGTTTTAAAGCAAAGGTTTGATGTAATGAAGCCAGTTTCATACGTTCATCAAGCAATGTTTGAAAAGCTCCCATAACTACCTATAGCATACGGCCAAAGAAGCAGAAGAAATGGTCTGAAGCCCAAAGACAAAGACAAAAAAACAGCCATAAATATCAGTACGGCAAGATTTGACGAGGGAGAAAAATCCTAAGTAGCGATGCAGGAGTTGCTTCTTTTTTTGTTGGACAGGTAAGGGAATTAAATCATTATTGTGTAAACCGCCCTCTAAAACCCAATGGTATCAGTGTAATTTACATATAACTAGATATCCGACGTTGACTGTGACTACTTAATGCACCTTTAATGTTACTAACATTTTTTTTCTGTTATGGAAAACATGAACATAAATTTAAGTTAGCACCAGTCGATCACTCTTCCACAAACACACAGGCTACAAAAAAAATATGCCTTTTGTTTTTACTGAAGCATTTGGCATCATTTTTCAACATTGATAATAATAAGTTTCTTGAGCATCGAATCAGTATATTAGAATGGTTTCTGAAGGATCATGTGACACTGAAGACTGGAGACATGATGCTGAAAATTCAGCTTTGCATCATAGGGATAAATTACATTTTCAAATATATTCAAATAGAAAATATTATTTTTAATTATAATAAAAAAAATAACTTTTTACTGTATGTTTGTTAAAATAAATATATGTAAACCTAAATTTAAATGGCCATGAGTAGAGAAATAGCCTATGTTTTTTTTTTGTTTTTTTTGTCAAATAAATGCATCCTTGGTGAACAGAAGAGACTTAAAATACAGTAGTGTAGGGAATCCAGTAAGGATTTGTAAAATGATTTAGACAACTACACCTCAATTACAGCTGCACGTTTGTAAGGAAAAAAAAATGCTAACTTTACTTTTTTTGTAAACTTTTTTTTTTCTTCATTACAAACTGAGGGATGAGTCAAAACTGTTTTCTGCAGTATTTTGTGTAACTATTTTCCTGTATGATGGTCACTCAGTTTTATTAAAACAATCCCTTCATTTCTAAGCAAATGCGTGTGCTCTGTCAATCCCACAGGTTTTATTCCTAATTAAAAAAAACTAAATAAAAATTATTGAAATACTTCTCACAGCTTCATCAGTAATAAATACAGTGCAGTGCACAATGTTGAGATTTTCTTCAAAGTTTTCTTTTGAGGTGAAAGTGAAAATACTTTGTAGTGCACGCAACATATGCACATACAATTATGTGACAAATTGGAATCATTCAAAAAATGAAAATGCTAATTAAATGGGCTTGTTTGATAGTGATCCGTTCAGTTCAGTTAAAAGGTCAAATCGTCATGCTTCTCTCACAGGAGTGCAAATGATGGGTTTCATTTCAGCCACAATAAATCCCCCCCCCCAAAAAGCGTAAAATTTAAATGAGGTTAGAAAGGATCAAGGGGAAAAGATAAAGTAATAGCAAAAATATAAAACGGGTAAAAATCAATTAAAGAAACAACAGCTTCTATCAAAAGATACTGAACTTTTATTCCTTTCAGCCTTGCTATTGTTCTCTCTGCATGTTGTTGCATTTCATCAGTAAAGTCCGTGTTTGGGAGGGCGCGTTTGGGCTCACATGATGGTGCAGCACTTGCAGGGTTGTTTCTCCTTGCTTTTGACCTCAGCAGCGCCCCCTTCTGGCTGCCCCGACTCGCCTGCTGCCTCTTCAGCCTTCGGTGGCTCTGCTGAGCTGCCATTAGGGGGCGCCTGTTCCTGCTTGCTGTCACTGGTGGCGGTCTTGGCATCTCCGTCCTCGATGAGCACCACCTCAGCCTTCACAGTCGTGCTCTCCAGCCCCAAAACCTTCTTTGTTTCATCCTCGTCCTCAACGCTCTGGTAGCCCATGAAAACCATCGTAACTGGGTTCTCCGCGCTGGCCCCGCCCACTTCTGTCTGAGGGGCTGCGGGTTTGGCTTCTACACCTGTGATCTCCTTTATTTGGGCTGCGGTTGGGACTACGTCTTTCTCTACCTTCTCCACCTTCTCGGCCTGCCCTCGCTCCAGTTGCGGTGTTGTCTTGCTGCTCTCGCTCATGGTCACCTCATCGGCCTTGTGGAGAAGCTCGTCCACCTCTGAAGAGCTGAGCTGGTGAACGCCATTGGTTACTGCACCGTCCACACTGCGCACCTCATGCACCACTGCATAGAGAAAAACAAGACGGACTCAATCAGGAAAGACTCACTCAGAGACTTCTTTGACTGACTGCTCTTCATCTCAAGGCTGACATGGCAGAGCATTATCAACTCCAGCATTTGTGGGTCAACGACAAATAAGAGGGTCCAACACTGTAAAAAAAGTTTTCAAAGTTAAATAAAACAAAGATTATTGGAGTACTTTTTACAGGAAGATATTATTTCAGTCTTTCAAGTCTTTCCACTTGAAAATTTCGAGTTCTGTTCACATTCTATGTGCTGTAACTGGCTAGCAATTTCTGAATAAAAATTGTTGACACTTTTTTTTTTTTTTTTAAGATCAAGAAATGGAAAAAAGAAAAGGAAAATATTTTTATCTTGCTGGTTTCTTTTATCTTTTTTAGTTTTTTTACATTCTCAACAATGTAAAGAAAAATGTATTTTAATTAAATTATTTAATTGAAAATGAAATAAATGTCATTTGGAATAACCATCAATAAAAAGTACTAACATACTTTGAATAAGTGCACACATCCTAATAATTTAAAGATTTTACTTTTTCACAAATATAGTTAATTCTTCACTCACAAAAATGTAGTTTTTGGGAAGTTTGCAGGGGTCCTTTCTATTTTACAATTTCTTGTGCATGTTTTTTGACGTTATAACACCAAATGACTTTTTGGGGGGGAAAAGCTTTTCAAATATTTAGATTATTAAAAAAAATAATAATAATTTTTTCTTTATTTTATCAGGGCAGTTGTATCATCCCAATATTGCAAATATATATATACACACATTTAGAAATTTAAAATGTCAAAATATTAAATGTATAAATTATTTAAAATGTATTTTTAAACAAAGCAAAACAAACCAAAAAGAAGATCCAAACAAAAGTGAGCAACATGTCATTGACCCTTGTACCTTCTTGCAGATTGTAATAAACACAGGGTGACCATAGTCCTTTTTTTCACATACACGTCCTGGCTGGGATTTCTAAATTGGCTAAAAGGTCCAGGTTTTGGCTATGTTTTCCAATTGATGGTCTCTCTACAGTCCTATATATTTGCATATGACAGTTCTCTGTAGATCCCGCCTTCTCGCCATGATTGATCGATGTATAATGCCGGCACGCTATTGGTCAAACTACTTTTCAGTCATTACCTTCACCAAGTGTGAAAACAACAGGAAAACAAAGCCAAAACCCAGATACTGACCAGGACATGTCTGGAGGGAAAAAAGGGTGTATGGTCACCCTAAATAAACAGCACTGATGCCATACTTGACAATGCCTATATGAATCCTTTATATAGTGTGTTACAGCAAACTTCTAGCCAACGTTGCAGCACATTCGCCACATATTTACTGTAGGTTTGCTGTAAGAATTTCTACAAAGGAATACTTTATAAAATGAAAAGCATAGTGTGCCCAGTTAGTGACTACAGTTAGCATGGTCTTTTAAGGTTGTGCATCAAGTGCACTTCACTTGCTAGAAGTGCTCACTTGACTGAGGGATCAAACACAGGGAAAGTGTGGCAAGCTGAATAAACAGAGCAGGAAGCAAGCAATGCTACTGGTGTTAGCAGTATAAACAGATGCAATATGAGTGAAACAAGTATTTTAATAGGGTGACCATACGTGCCATTTTCCCAGGACGCGTCCTTGGAAAATGGCACGAATGGTCACCCTAATTTTAATCATCTGTAAACTTATGGAGAATATATTTAATATGTGCTCAATTTATAGTTTCATTGTGTGACACCACTGGAAAGCGTGAGAAGTCAGGCTGGGGGCTCGTGGCTAAGCTTGGCAGCAACATGCCCAAGACTAGCAGTCAAGTTGCAGGGTGACCAAATGAGAGTTGAACTCTGCCAGAAAATAATGATAAGAGTCAACAAAAATCAGGGGTTTGTGGTAACCCTGCATCTAAAGCCATGCTTCTCTCTTTACGAGAAGTGACCAGCGTTTGATGACACATCAAGTGTGTTACTTCTAAAACTGACAAATGTAAGATTCAGATGTTGATACAAGTTAACGCTACAGTAACTCATCCTAATGTCATTCCAAAACCCATTTGACTGACTTTTTTTGGTGGAACCTGAAAGAGATGTTTAGCTGAATGTCCGAGCAACTCTCTTCCATACAGGGTCTGTCAAGCTTCAAAAAGGACAAAAAAAGTACCATGGAATCAGTTCATACGACTCATGCTCATCTTTTAAAACAACACAAGCTTTGTCTGAGGAACAGACTTTAATTTACAACCCAGACTCACTGGAAAATGTGCCAGTGGTAGTATTTCTGCAAAATATTACATTGTTTCTTGCATCTTTTGCAATACTTTCCAGATGAAATGTCCAGTGAGTGGCACTAAAAGTGTTCAGTTTTTTTTCTCCAAAACAGATGAATGTGAATCTGGCGCTGGTTGTTGTACGTATTGGGATATTTTGGAAATGGATTTTCCAGTGAGTGGCACTAAAAGGAAAATGCTCTATTAACGTAATCTTAAAATAATGTACCATCTACACTAAACCTAAGCGTTAGTGAGCAAACATGAGATAAAAATGCATTTGCTGAAGCATCCATGTCATTTTAGCTTGTTAATACTTTTAAGTTTATTAATCAATAATCTACCTCTGTAATCATGATTTGTGAGAAAGCACAAAGTTGTTAGTATTTTACTGCCATTAGTGTTCATTTTAACTGGAAACTGCAGGTAGATAACGTTTTTCCAATGAGTCTATGTTATAAATTTGGGATGCTTTCCCTCCACCAGCTCTTCACGTAAATTTTAATATACCACTTGAAGATCGATCATGCCAGGTTTGACCTCAATGATGCTGATTGGAAATGGTTTTCACGTGTCACATGACCCACGACGACAGTAAACTAAAATATGTGATAGTGAGAATAAAATATGAGAGCCAGGGACAGATTAACGCACGGGTTTTAAGCAAAGTGGATTTTGAATGCAGCTTCCAAAAGACCAAAAATGGCTGACTAATATTTTTTATATAGCTGATATGATTAGAACGTTCAGTGCGGCACAGAATCAGCTGCCAAATTCAAATCTGCTTTCGTGCTTTGGCTGGCGCTGAGCCGACGTGTTCTTACAGTGCTGCGCATTATAACCAATCACACAGGATTCTGTTGAGCTTATGAATGCAGTGGCCAATCAGAGGCATTCAGATGAGTCATCGCTGAAAAGCCCGTGTTTTGTTCAGTGTGCGCTCGCTGACTGAATGCTGCTCTCTGGCGAATTCTCTCATCATAAACAAAGTGCAGATGTGTGTACGATGTAAGTAAGATATTCATTTCACAGTATAAACAGCTTCAGTGATTATAATGGGAGTTGTTGAGAGTGCTTGAACTCTGTCTAGACTGAAGTTAATATTCTTTGATAAAGCCAATATTCTTTGCTCTCTTTATGTACAATGAAAGTGTTATAATTAGTAACTTAATTTTTTTATTTAAATTTACGTTAAATACAAAGTCAGTCGTATTAAAAATATTCTATGATATGACACCCATATCTACAAGTTAAAAGACGGGTTTTATGCATAGGCTAGTTAATAGATTACACTAATATTAGGCTACTTTTCCCATAGCCCATTATAGATAAACTAACATGATCTATAAATGTGCAAAATGCATTTACTTATATTTGAGAATCGTGATATTTTATGATATAGTTAACAAGTTTGGGAAAATCTCGATTAAAAAAGGAACAAAATTTCAACCGAGGGGGGCCTTTAATCGGTCCGATCCCAGGGCACCGCTGTGTCATAATCCGTCCCTGATGAGAGCTAAGGAAGAAAGTCATACGGGTTTGGAAAAAATGGTGAATGGTGACATTTTTTGGGTTAACTGTTCTTGAATAAACCAAAATGATATATAAACATCAAGTTTGGTCACATAAGAGAAACTACAGCTTATGTTCTAAACACTTTTCCTCATTTCCATAATATGTTTTAAGTAAACATATACACTTCTCGTAAAGCAGGCACTAGCAAAGCCTCGCACGCCTCCTCTATCGCCAGCCACCTTTCTGTTCATCCTCATAGACCTTGATGCCCTGCTGCGAGAGGTCTTTGGGGAGCAGTGTGTTAGTGGACAGGACTTTGGTCTTGCCCGTCACCAGGTCCTTCTCAACTGTGATCTCTACGGAGTACATCGCTGCAGTGCCAACGAAAGAACACATTACCATCCAGCAATGATGCAATGTCACACTCACATAAAGTCACTGAACACACATACACACGCTGTTTGGGCCAGCTGCTTTCTATATTCAAACAGCCAGTCAGATGTGATTTTTTGAGACTGTGTCTTGAGCACTATGACATTAATAATGCAGAGTGAGGTGTGCAACGACAGTATGACTGACAGGCGCTACATGGTGTTTTTTCTGTTCTAATGTAATGTATGATAAATGATCTTAATTAGAGAAATAATTGTAACTTTAGATTTTTGTACAGAAAAATAAGAAACTATATTTAAATAATGAGAACGTAATTCCTTATATAACATGTTTTATATATTGAAAAAATACATAATATAATATATTTTTATATTTTATAAGAATAATAAATAGGTGTATATATATATATATAAAAAATCTTTATTTTTTATTGTTTGTTTTAATTCTTAATATCTCAATTATAGGCTAATAGATTAATTATTATCAATTATAAGACAATTGAATCAGTCCTGTTTCATTTTCATTGATTTTTAGTATGTTTCTAGTCAATTTCAATTTTCCTTTGTTCTAGTTCCTACCAATCTTTAGTCGTCATGGTTTCTGAGTTGATGGTGTCATTCTGTTCAGGTGTGCTTCGTTAATTAACCTTCTATCTCTGTGTACTTAAGCTCCTCTCGTTTCAGTTCAGTTGGTCCGGTCTCGTCTGTGTTTTGGTTGTGTTTAGTTTGCATGCCTTGTTTGGATTCTCTTCAGTGTGGATTATTAAAGACTTTTGAATCTTCATCTTCTTCTTTGAGTGCTTTTAACAATCAAGTTGTGACAGTAGACCGGACCCTCAAAAATGAGAAGATTAATGGAAATTGCATCCATTAATGTTGTCCCACGGGGGAGCAACAATGTTTATTTTTCAAATTGGCCGAAACCTGGAGGGCTACGTGGAGGAGTTCCTCAACACCTGCCACCATGCCAGCTGCGATGACGTCTGCCTGATGGGGGGATTTCGGTGTGGACTGGACGATGACATTCACTTCGTCATGTCCCAGGGTGGCCCTGGTTGGACCCTTAAGGACTACATCAGCTTCGCACTGGATGGAAGCAGATGTCGACTACAACATCAACGTCCAGCCTCACCTTGCAGACGTCTCGAAGCCTGACCCAGAGCCCAGCCCGTCACCACCTCGATCGACAAATTTCACACCAGAGCCCCCCGCAGACAGGAAGCTTCCGCCTGCCACGACTCGTGAGCCTGTGCCCGAGGAAAGGAGGACAGTGCACGCCATCACCCCGGGGCCCAAGCACCTTAATGAGTCTGACCAGGGGTGTGAGCCGGCGTCATCGTCCATCGCAGTGGGTGTCCTCATGGAATAAGAATTTGGAAAATGTGCCTTTTCTTTTTATGCCCCTTGGGCTTGGAATGATCTGCAAACTGTAGTTAGACTAGAGATACTGCCATCCCAGAGAAGTTTTAAAGTGTCTTTTGCAAACTGTTTTAAAGGAGTCTTGTAAGTGTTTTTCTTGATATTACTTTTATTGTTTTGTATGAGTATTGTTTGTTTTTTTTTTGTTTTGTTTTTTTTGTGTGCCGTTTTGACCAGGTCTCCCTGGAAGAAGAGATTGTGATGTCTCAATGGGATTCTCCTAGCAAAATGTTTCAAATGTCTGTTTTGATTTGTATGATTAAAGATATTTAAGTTTCATGTAATAAAAACTTATTTGAAAAAATTATTTCATGGTTAGAACATAATGCATACCATAGAGGGTATTTTTGAATCTTCTTCGTGGAAATCGCATCATATGACCCCTTTAACAACCAAGTTGTGACATCAATTATTAAAGATTTTTGTATAGATTTTTTTGTATAGATATACATATCTATACAAAAATCTAATTATAACTGATATTAAGAATTAAAACAAAAACATACAATAAAAAATAAATACAACAAATTTGATATATAGATATGCCTTTTTATTCTTTAAAATATATATATAAAAACTATATATTATGAATTTTTTTAGATATATATATTTATTTTTTTGTGTTAATTCTATCAGAATTAACACAAATGAAATTAAAACTGTGAAATAGTTTCAGAGGCAATACTGCCATGGTAACCTGATCCTTTGGTAGTATAACTTCTAAAAATAACTTTTTGTTAGATGTTTTTCTGCTTTTCGACTTTGAGTGAGAGATGATGTGGTGTGTATGCCAGACACACAAAGACACACAGACAAGCAAACACACATCAGCTGAGAGAACAGAGAATTGGAAGACAAGATTAGATGAAATCAGCACAGGATTAGTAAGTTTAAAACAGTAACGTAGGACAATATTTGTGAGTTGGAAACCCACAAGTGTTTATATAGAAAGCGTTCTGTTTTATCTAGTCATATATTTCAGTCCAAAATGCAGCAGAGACACACATACCCTCCCAAGTAACCAGAGGGAACACACAGTTACCAAACAGATACTCACCCACAGAAAAACTGTCAGTAAACATCTTTACACTTATCTGTCTACAGAGCCGAATTTAAATCTTAATGTGAAAAGACAGAGCAGTTTAAGTGCTTCTAAACAAGAATAAACAAATACATTTCTAAATTTCTAAATCTGTTTCTTAATGATATTAATGCTTTTGAATTGAATAGCAAACTTACTGTGATGTATATGTGTGTTTTTAGGGTTTTCTGCAAAGGGACAGTTAAGGTTTGAGAAACACTGATCTACTGCAGTGCTTTTTAAAAATGTGTCTAAGGCCATGTCCACACGTACACGGGTATTTTTATAAATACGTTTTTCCTTATTCTGTTTTTTAAAAAATCTCAGTCCACATGAAAACACAAAAGCATGTTATGAAGCACTGTCAAGAGCATGCCTAACCAACAGGTGGCGATATAATCTCAACCGTAAAGCCATGTTGGCCAATCAGAAGCCTGAAAAAGTTTCCAGCAGGCGGAGATAACAGCGCAGGTTCCGACGTCACAAGCCAAAAACCCCATCCACACGGAGACACATTTAGCTGTATACGCATACATTTTGTATCGCATAGGCGTTTCGACTGAACGAAAGTCTTTTTATTAACTAACATTAACACAGATTAATAAATGTATATCGTTCCATGTTCGTGTGTATACCGCGCGCAAGGTTTATGTGCATAGTCCAAGTCTACTTCTCTGTTTTTAGTGTATCCCTGTGGCAGAATTACAGCGCCACATGCTGGTCTAGCATGTATACTACAGTGTTTTGTGTCGGTTTTGTGGTTTCGTGTGGATGCAGATATTTCTTGAGACAAGGGGGGAAAAAAAGATCGGATAGGGAAAGCTCTGGCTTCATGTGGACGTAGCCTAAATGTGTACTTTTCGGACCCAGAGACAACCCTAACTTTCACATGGCGTCTATTTCCATCATTATGTGGTCTTTATCTCAGAATTAAAGAGCTCAAGGGTAAACATAGCAGGAAGAGTGTGTGATCTCTGCGTGAGCTACGGTTGGACCACTTACCTGCTCTCATCATGTCAGAGACACCTCCGGATTTCTCCAGACGAGGGCTGACGTGAACTTTGACCTCTAATTGGGTCATGAATGAGGACACAGAAGGACAGAGAATGATAAGAAGGTATAAGAAGCAAGAGTGACGAATAGGAGGGAGAGAGGGACAATGGGAAGGAGGAAGTACTACAGTAGACACAAGACTGACTGCAATGTCCTTCACTGCAGTCGATATGTCAAGCATAACTGCAGAAACTCATCTTTTGGCTAACGTATAAACCGCTGCTCTTGAGATTTAAATTTGATCAAATGTTGCTCATGAAAAGGCAATTATAAGAGGTGTTTCTGGTGTCATGATGACGTTACCTTTTACAGAGTCTGTCACAACCTGCAAAAAGAAAGAGAAAACGGTGTTCAAATCTGATTGATCCAAACTATACATGTTTGAATTAAACATGAATTATCCGAATACAGTCTTCAGTCATATATAAGTTTGTTATTGTAAACACATCATTTTGTCTGTTTACTACAGGAGTAATATATCAGATTAATGTTGAAGGGTCATGAAATGCAGTTTCAGATTTTATTATGTTTCTCTGGGTTTAAGTTTGCAATTTTTTTGAACCAAAAAAAAACAAAAACTCATTTTCAAGGGAAAGGGTCCCACCCCAATGATAGCGTTTGAGTGTAGAATACATACACACATAAAATGCTAGCTATGAAATTAGCCTTAAAAATGCAAAAGAGTCAGCCGTGTAATTCCATAAATGTTTCAAATGTAATTTCCACCACCATCATTTCCATCGCAGAATGCTATTTAATAATGGTTCTTATTACTATCAAAATAAATAATATAAATTATATTATAATTAATAAATAAATCATTTTATAAAATCAAATAGTAGTATTATTTTATTTACTTCCTATTTTATTATTTTATATTAATATGTAAAAACTGATTTTCTGGCTAATATTTTGTAGACACCTGATGTGTTTTTTTCAATGTTCTTTTATGAATAGAAAGTTCAAAAGGACAGCATTAATTAGAAATAAACATTATAAATGTCTTCACTGTCACTGCTAAATAGAAGCATTCATTTCTTTTTGGATTACTTTTACATATAAGAATATATCATGTATAATGAATAGATTATTTAATTAATAAATATTGCTATATATATTATTAAATAATGTAAGTAATAAAATAAATATGTAAATCTTCATTATTTACACATTTTTAGGCTACTGGAACACAATACATCCTTTGAGGCGTGATGAAAATGATTCTGCTTCATAAAAATGATTTATGATTTTCAGGAAAAAAGCCAATTGTCCTAAGATGTGTATACTCTAATTGAAATTATTAGTCATTAGCAGGTGTGTTTTCTCATTCTATGTCATTTGAATGGCAGTAGCCTCAACATTTCAAGATATTTAGGTGCCTCAACATATAATTCATGTGCTTTCTTTCTGCAAGAACATGTAAGAGGATTAGTAAATAAGTATTTATCTGTCATGAACAAAAACCATATGTGGATCTGTTTTGCCATTATAAGCGTTTCCATAGAAACTGATCATTTGGACTTGACCTCTAAGTTGCCGTTTCTTATTTGCAGTAAATCTATTCAAATAAAAATACTTTGAACAACAGTCCTGATGACAAAACACATAAACGGTAAGTGCTAGAGCTCAGCAGGCACTGGACAGTGACATATGATGTACTTTAGAAGAGCGAGAGAAAAGACTAATCAGAGAAAATAATTAGTGTTGCTATGGAATCCGCTCTGAATGCAGCACCAGTGAGGGCAAAAGCCTGTCAGTCCTGAATGTTTAGTGCTTGCTGCTTGAGTGAGACTGATTCCTGCACAGTAAGCACTGAGACCCATCGCTTCCCTTAATCAAGATGGCCTTTGTGTAGCTGGACATGAGACGGTCCCCCATTGTGTGTCATGCTTTAAAGGTTCGAGGATCCCCTGCTGCCTGCCCTGGTGTGAAGTTCATGGGCTAGAAAGAGCTGCCGGTCAGAACTCACCGTTTTTTCGACTGTCTTGGTGTTGACTTCCTGTACTGCGTCTGACAGGTCCTCTTTGGTGGATGTTGCAGACACAGCTGTCTCTAGCTCCTCCAGCTCTCTCTCCAGTCTGTGCTCGAGAGAGAGAGAGACAAAGACAAGATGGATATTCAGTTAATAAAGCACATTTTTAGGTTACCTATAAAACATTTTTACATCTAAATGGTTTATCTTAAGATGAGGGGGGGAAAGCAGTTGTTTCTAAGAAACAGTAATATTAATTGTTATTATAATAATACATATAGATACCATCGTCAGTGTCACATGGTCCTTCAGAAGTCATTATAATATGCTGATTTGGTGCTCAGTTATTAATAATAAAGTTCTTATTATTATCAAAAGAAATTAATATTATAAATGCTATTATTTTATATTATTATGTAATGTAAAATAGCTTTTGCTGCTTAATATTTTTCAATATTAAAGTCAAAAGAACAGCATTTATTTTAAATAGAAATCTTTTGTTACATTCCAAATGCCCTTCCTTTCACTTTTGATTAATTTAATGCATCCTTGAATAAAATTATTAATTTTTATTACGTAATTATTTTTTGTATTACATTTACATATACAAATATATGATGTATAATTAATATATGAATTCATTAATAAATATTGCTATATAAAATATTCAATAATATTAGTATATATATATATATATATATATATATATATATATATATGTGCATCTGTTCTCAATCATCTTTACTATTTATTATAATTTATTGCTATTATTTACACAATTTCTGTAGGTGAGGGAAAAATAATGTAAAATTTTATAATTATAAATAAATAAATTGATTGATTGATTTGCACAAATTAATCATACAGTAAATATATTACTATATATTGTATAACATTTTATATACCGTATTGACCCGAATATAAGACAATGTTTTTTTCTTGGAAATACATCTGAAAAAAACGCGGTCGTCTTATATTCAGGGTCTAGACTTTGACATGTCAATAATACACCCACAACAATAGGTGCTGCCAAATACGCATAAAACGAGTGTGCCATGAAATACGTAATGTAATGCGTGTTGTAAGCGAGTAAAAACAAAAGAAAAAGAAAAGCTTACAGCTGCATGAGTCGTGACTGTCACGTTAGCCTGATGGGACCAAACTCCCTTTGTGATTTTAAAACATAAGACAGTACCCAGATTTGAAGACTACAGTAAAATT
>NW_015505514.1:769105-771817 GCF_001515645.1 Sinocyclocheilus grahami | reverse complement strand
ATTTAGTAATTGCAATGTCTTCTGGTCCATATCCTTTCCTTAGGAAGGTGTGCAAGACACTGATTAATGTAACATAAAAATACTATACATATTTATATATTTTGCTATTGTATTATGGAGTGACACTTTCATAAACTTTTCTATACCCCTCTGATTATATAATGGTAAATATTACAATATCATAGCACAACAACAGTGATCAGCAATAATGATAAGCCGAATACTCACAATAAAAATAATAAGGCCATATAGATCATAACACAGTCTCGGAGGTAAGAAGTGGATTATCCTTCACCTGAAATGTTTGTCTTTTCATCCTGAAATGCGAGGCAAATGTTGGATCACAATAATTAGGAACCACAGTTTCCACAAATCCCTTCACTCGATTGGGATGTTCTCTTTTATTCTGGAGGGCAAGGGCACAGACTGTACCATCGAGCATATTTTGCAGTATTAAACACGTATTTATACCGATTTCATCAGGCTCCGAAAATTCTTCAAAAAGAACACAAAGAATGGCCTTCTCAGCTGCCATAGTTGCCAACTCTTGCGTCATCAGAACAGAGTGTTCAACGCACCACCGTTTCCGTTTAAAAAACGTTTTGCACCGTTTTTGTCGGGGCTGAACGCAGCCCTGGAAAAAGGGGGGTCGTCTTATATTCGGGCCAATACGGGTATATATATATATATATATATATATATATATTAAAATAATTCATTAAAGGATCTGCACCAATTAAAATCTGTTTTGACATATTTTTATATTTTTCACAAGCCCTTTCTGAGTGTGTTTTCCACACCAGGCCTTACTGGCATTGGCTGTTCACTGGCATGACTCATTGGGTGGCATACCAGTCCTGTTCCAGAAGCCCTAACAGAGCCAGAGCAGAGATTTAAACAGGGAATGGAGATCCAGACTGACAGCTCTGCCAGGCCCAGCAGAAAGACCCAGAACAGTTTTTCACCATTAGGAATAAACAGATAAGAAAGATATTTGCTGCTAGATCCATATTACACAGTTCAGGATGAAGGATCCCACATTAGGCACTTGCTATCTAATCACAGCTGGACTGAAAAACAGAGCCAGAAGACACATATCTACTTCTATTTTCTACTCCTTTCATAAAAGTGTCTCCTTTTATATAAAACAGGTGAATGCAGCTCTACACCGCACTGATGTGATTGGTTTACCTCAGAATGGTCTCCTCAAGACCTCTGGTTTTGGCCTCGTCTTCCCGCAACTGTTTTGTGGTCTCGTCTTCATCCGGTCCTGCAGAGGGCGCACCGTCCAGCAGCCATCTTTCCCTCAGTGCCTTTGACTGCAAGAAAATGCAAATTTTCTGTAAACAAGGAATACTGAAATGACCTCCTGCATTTGCAAAAATGTGTAATATTCAACAGAATATACTCTGAGGACACTGTATCCCATAATGCACTTGACTTCTGCGTCAACCTTTTGTTAAAGGGATAGTTCACTCAAAAATGAAAATTCCGACATCATTTACTCACCCTCAAGTTGTTGCAAACATGTTTGAATGGAAAAAAATACCATGGAAGTCCACGGGTATCATCAACTGTTTGTTTGCCCACATTTTTCAAAATATCTACTTTTGTGTTAAGCAGAACAAAGAAACTCATGCAGGTTTGGAACAACTTGAGGCTGAGTAAATGACATAATTTGCTTTTTTTGCGAGAACTACCCCTTTATGTGACAAATGATTTGGAAGCTATATTAAATTAATTTTTCACTGTCATTTTTTTTTCATTTTGTAAGGTTTCCACCAAAAATGTCAATTTTACTCACAATTGGGTTAAATTTAGCAATGCGAAAAAACTTGTTTCTGAGCAGTCAGTTATTTAGAGTTGCTATGGACAAAGCCATTTCAGAACGATTTTTTCCAGCTGATGAACGATAAAAACATTAACAGCCAATCAGAATCAATCCTGCTATCACGAGCTCGAGAATTTAAAGTGGCAGACGAGCATGTGCTTGGAATAAACAGACGATGTCTGCTGGTGTGGACGCTAATATAGTTATCTTTATAGTTATCGTTATAGTTATCTGAGGCTGAGTAAATGACATAATTTGCTTTTTTTGCGAGAACTACCCCTTTATGTGACAAATGATTTGGAAGCTATATTAAATTAATTTTTCACTGTCATTTTTTTTTCATTTTGTAAGGTTTCCACCAAAAATGTCAATTTTACTCACAATTGGGTTAAATTTAGCAATGCGAAAAAACTTGTTTCTGAGCAGTCAGTTATTTAGAGTTGCTATGGACAAAGCCATTTCAGAACGATTTTTTCCAGCTGATGAACGATAAAAACATTAACAGCCAATCAGAATCAATCCTGCTATCACGAGCTCAAGAATTTAAAGTGGCAGACGAGCATGTGCTTGGAATAAACAGACGATGTCTGCTGGTGTGGACGCTAATATAGTTATCTTTATAGTTATCGTTATAGTTATCGTTCTTGGTGTGAATGGGCCTTTATGCTCACCATTAATTCCTGTGATGCAAAGCTGAATTTTCAGCATCATTACTCCAGACTTCATTGTCACATGATCCTTCAGATATCAATATAAATCATATATTATGTAACATTATAAATGCCTTTACTGTCAATTTTGATCAATTTAATGTGTCCTTGCTGCATAAAAATATTAAAGGGGTCATATGATGCTTTTTTAAAGATCATTATTTTGTGTAT
>NW_015505514.1:768727-769029 GCF_001515645.1 Sinocyclocheilus grahami | reverse complement strand
TGCTTTAATGTTCAAAAATCACATTATTTTTCAAATACTGTACATTATTGTAGGTCCTCTATGCCCCGCCTCACTCAAACGCTTAGTTTTCTACAAAGTCCCTCCTTCCGACAAGCGCAGTCTGCTCTGATTGGCCAGCTGACCCAGTGCATTGTGATTGGCCGAACACCGCAAGCACTCGTCGGAAATGTAATAGCCCCTTACCATAATCGCAAGCTTCATCTTTTCAAAATAAATGTAAAGACAGTAAATAATGTCATTAGTTTTACCATCATTTCAAGCCCGAAAGGGGAACAGAGTCG
>NW_015505514.1:768135-768717 GCF_001515645.1 Sinocyclocheilus grahami | reverse complement strand
CAAGTGCAGTCTGCTCTGATTGGCCAACTGACCCAGTGCATTGTGATTGGCCGAACACCGCAAGCACTCATCGGAAATGTAACACTCCTTTCCATAATCGCGAGCTTCATCTTTTCAAAATAAATGTAAAGACCGTAAATGATGTAATTCGTTTTACCATAAGTTCAAGCCCGAAAGGGGAACAGAGTCGCGTGACATACACAGTGATGAAGCTGGTATGTGTTTGCAGTACACAAGCCACGGTTAAGACAGCTGACTCCACTGTGATGTGTCCCTCTCTCTCTCTCTGTCTCTCTCTCTGTCTCTCTCTCTCTCTCTCTCTCTCTCGCGCTCTCTCTCTCGCTCGCTCTCTCGCTCGCGCACGCACACACACACACGATACGCAAAACTCGGCATTTGAACAGTCAATAGCAAATACTTAAACTAATAACAAAACATACTTACAGTAGCTGATTCAGAAGCGCCACATTGTCATAGCAAAGTCAGAATTACCTCCTCTCCTAGGTTCACGAAACGGTCGTCCATAAAATGCATTGCTGTTCTGTTGTAAGTAATCTTAAAGATTCCTAAATGCATCTACTT
>NW_015505514.1:760769-767759 GCF_001515645.1 Sinocyclocheilus grahami | reverse complement strand
ATCATATGACCCCTTTAATTTCTTTTTTAAACAAAAATATGACTTACCCCCAAACTTTTGAATGGTAGTTTCAAATCATAGTTTCCACAAAAATGAAATGAAAAATAATGTTGAATAATTAGAATTATTTTTGAATAATGATAAATGTTTCTTGATCAGAAAATCAGCATATCAGAATGATTTATGAAGGATCATGTGACACTGAAGACTGGAGTAATGGTGCTGAAAATTCATTTAAAAATTGCATTTAAAATATAATTATAAATAAAATATATAAAAAATAAAATAATATATTCAATTTAAACTGTAATAATATTTCACATACTACTTTTTAACTGTATTTATTAATCAAATAAATGCAGCATTAGTGAGCATAAGAGACATAATTTAAAGACATTAAAAAGTGTTAATTATTCCAAACGTTTGGCCGGTAGTGTACATATTCCATAGTGCAATGCAACAGCTTTAGACTGTAACAGTGGAGAATCATTGCCTCACTCAATGTCCTGTATGCAAGTCTTGATTGGTTTAGAGAAGAAAAATCCCATTTTGGGAAAACTGAAGGATTTAGTGACTTAGATTTAGAAAGTGATGAAAATGATAGAAAATATCCATGGCAAAGAAAATTAAAATCTGAAGATAAAAGTGACTCGTGCATCAGAACAATGATGCTAGTGACGCTCGTCCCAAACGAGTTTCAATTCTGTTATCGCCTGCCATTGTGGAGATCTCCTATGAGAGAAGAGATCTTTACTAACCAAATAGTGCACAGCGCTTGTCTGAATTATTCAGATAATTGGCACTAAAATCTAAGTGTTGAGCTGGCACTATAGCTGTCTTGGTACCAAACCAGGCACTGCTCTGATTTACTCTCTGAAACTGATCTTACCCTCTTCCTCTGTCTCTCAGATCTAGATGTTTGCTTATTGGTAGCATTAAACTACATGGCAATTTGTTTGCCATTCACAAATCGCATAAGATGTGTGCATATGCATAGGCTACCCTGTACCAGCCCATTACCAGCAGCCATTAAAAGTCCACAGCACAGTACAGTCACTTGAAAACTTCAGGATGGATGAATATATTCTGAGCGGGACATGATGGTGCTGCACAAACCCTTTACAGTAACTCATACAAAACAAACCCAAGAACACTTTACTTGAGCTTTTTGCTGATTTTAGTACACTGCAGTACTTCATGTTGATTATTTCATTGCAATATATGGATATTTGACAGGCAGTCCAAAATATTAAAATAAAACATCAACCATAGAAAAGGATGGAAGTGAGTTGTATGATTTGGTGGCTGTCCAGCCCCTAAAGCCTCTTGGCATTTACTGCACAATGCACCGCAGGCCTCGGACATTCCTGCCTCTCCCGGCTGTTACTGATCAAACCACTGAAGATGGCCGTCTTCTTCCTTTCTGTCAAGTCAAATAACATTCTTTATGTGCTAATACAACATTATATATTTTGATACATGCATACCAGTTCATGAATACCAGTTCTGTTTTCTCTAGGCTAGTTTCAGGACTTAACAATGAGGATTTTTGTGATGAGCCCGTCAGGCCAGTAGTTCAGATTTGTTCTCGCACTGGTAATATTTTTACTGGAGCTTTTTATTTTAAAGAATTTTATTTTTTTATACATGTATTAGAATTAGAAATAGTATTTTTTTGTACAGAATTAAGTTTTATACATGTCAGAAAAAAATATATAAATAGATATTTTTACTTTAAATATTGTTTAATTGTCTTATTTATATTTTCCATTAATAAAATGCTCGTTCATAAATTCAATTTTTTTTTTACAATAAGCAAAGGATAACCAAAAATAATTAATTTTAATATTTATTTTAATTAACTTTCTGTGTATATTATATGCATACAAACAGACAGACACACACACACATTCGTTTAGTTTAGCTTGAAGTACTAAAATAACCAAATCTAAAAAAAGTTTAATAACCTATTATACTTATTAATAGGTAATAGATTATACTTAATATAACCTAATATCATAAATAAAAGAAAATTTTACAATAAAATCTGTGTTAAACAGCTACATAATATTACTTCGGTAAACAAATGTTTATGATCAAATTATGTATGATATAGTAAATGTAACTGGTCTATATATAAAACAATCAAATCACTAAAAGTTATTCAAACATACTATAAATGACATATCATTCTTGTCATCTCTCTTTTATTCTGCACCTCACATCTTTTGTTTCTTTGTTTTTTTGTTTTTTTCATCTCTGTTTTCATTTTTGCCTGAGCTGCCACCTCCCACTCCCTTGAGACCTACTGTAGGAGAGCGTATACTGACCACACACACACTGTGTGTGTGTGTGTGTGTGTGTGAGACACACACACACACGTCTGTACTGAATCGATGCAATCAAAAGTACAGAACAAAGCGCACAGGCTCCAGTGGCTGAGCCATTGTTTTCCAAAGTAAAATGAATCCAGCTTTTTACGCAACAGCTTAAAACAAAGACTTTTGTCGGCCTGTAAGAGTTCAATACTCTCTATGTGTCATGTGACCTGTGTTAACCCATCCCGCTAATCAAACCACACCAATCCATTCCGCATCATTAACATCCTGTACTGATCATCCCGGGACATCAGACATCCTTTAATCAGTCTGGACTGACTGATGAGCCAATCAAAACAAGGGAAGCTTTGGAGCCAAAATACTTACAAAGAATGAGTACGATACCTTCTATTCTTCATACAGACACATAGGCTTCAGCACGACTTGGCCAGAGGCCAAAAAATGCACAGCTTCGGAACTCAAGTGGTTGGAATTGTTCTATATTCAGGCAGAACACTACGGCCCTTATCTTAGATTGACAAAAGCCTGCTCATATATCAGAGAGCATGTGTTTTCAGAGGCCCCTCCATACTTTAGCGACCTGCAGCCCACTATTCACTGGCCATTCATCTCTCTCTCTTTCTCTCCCTCTGCATTTTGCTGACTCTGAATGGGAGCTCCATAGAAACTGCTAATGAGGAGCGTTTTTGGATCTTATCTCTGGCCAGCACAGCAAAGTCTCTCAGCCACAGCTGATCGAAAGTTGTGAAGCCTCAAAAACACACACACACACACACACACACACAAAACACAGCCAACTTGCACAAAGCAGGACTGACAATAATGATTAAAAATGTTTAGCAAATGAATTACAAAATGCTAAATAATTCAATATAAATCACAATTAATCATATATTCGTCTCTGCAGCCTCCAAATGAAGACAATGCAAAGACATTACATTATTATTGCAGGTGAAAATCATTGAAAAAGCATCAATTTTACATTAAAGTTTTTCAGTTTGTCTCAATAGATTAACAGAAGATACAGTTTGGTATTGGGTCATAATGTAGTCCAGATTTGAACCTGTGTTGTTGTTGTTAAAAAAAATTTAACTATGAATTAAGAAGTAAATGTCAAAAGCCATGATTGATATTAATTTCAGGTTATTTGACCATGAAAATGGACAGAGTTATTTTAGTATTATTTATATACTGTTTATATAGTATATAAATAGTATATGTAAGGGATAACGCATTGCTAGCTGTGCATTAAACTAATTTAATGCTCAACGTGGAGGCAAAGAACCACCCGACACAAAGCGGAGGGTGGTTGCCTCCGCGGAGTGCATTAAAATTGTTTAATGTACAGCTAGCCATGCATAATCCTGCTTATACCATGGTCATTTAACAGCATTGACAAGTTAAAGCTGTTAATGATGTTTGCAGCGCAATATTTGACTGGAAGGGTAAAAATGACGTCAGTTACGGCTTGTTAGCTCTAGAATTCTGCCCGCTTCAAATCAGACACAGAGATGAAATCTGTGAATAAGATCACATTTATTTGAATGAATGAATTATAACATTTATTTGAATTAAAAAAAAAAGAGAGAGAGAGAGAGAGAGGGGGACATAATTTGCACGTGTGAATTACCTGCGTCTGTGCGTCTCTCTTTACAAACAATGAAGCAGTGAGTTTGGTTACTTCAAAAACAGTGATTTTACCTCCTCATTGCTGAGGAATTTAATGGAGCAATCCAATATCTAAGCTATATTTCCAGGGAATACGAAATTTGGTAAATGCCGTAGGGCAACCAGGTATATGCATACAAAAAATGTGCATACTATACACAGTATACTGTACATACTGCACACTATAGATGTAGTATGAGTAGGAAGGTAGCCTGTTATTCCAAACATATCCAGAGACATTAAAATGTCTATTCTAAACTACAGCATAAACAGAAATGGGAAAAAAGACCTCCAACAGTTCGCAATCATGTACACCTGACCTGAAGGCCACAGAGACAATGCACCATATATTTAGCAGAATGAAGCATTTCCCTCTTCACACAAACAGGATGTCTCATCACCCCCCATGGCAGATTCTCCTTCCTGTGTCTGACAGGGTGTTCTTGGCCCAGACTGCACCAAATCAGTGTGGTCTGGTCAACACTGATATTCAGAGGCCTTGACGACCCCTGGCATAATTCATACATAATAGGGACTAGTGAAATAGTGAAATATTATGGAAGAACATTTCCATCAAAAACTACTTTGTTAAATCATAATTATGACATAAACATTTAAAATAATGAGATAAAAAGTCAAAATCTTGCAATATTAATTCATAATTATGACAAAAAGTCGAAATGATGACATAATAGTCATAATTGTGAGATCAAAAGTTTGATGACAGGCACAATTATGACACTAACTCATAATTATGAGATAAAAAGCCACAATTAAATTACAAGTTGAAATTCTGATAGAAGTCAAAATTCTAAAGTTTCAAATTTTGACTTTTTATCTCATAATTCTGAGTTATGTCATAACTTGTATGTCATAATTATGACTTTTTATCTCTTAACTATGACTTAGAATGTCATAATTATGACTTAGTGTCTCATCATTTCATGTTTAATGTCATAATGATGACTTTTTATCTCTTAAAGGGGTCATATGATGCGATTTCAATTTTCCCTTTCTCTTTGGAGTGTTACAAGCTCTTGGTGCATAAAGAAGATCTGTAAAGTTGCAAAGACTAAAGTCTCAAATCCAAAGAGATATTCTTTGTAAAAGTTGAGAGTCAGCCACGCCTACCTAAAACGGCTCGTTCTAACACGCCCCCACATGTCTACGTCACAATGTGGGAAGATTTGCATAATGCCGCCCAAATGTTCACGCAAAGAAAGAAGGCGTAACTTTTATTCTCGCTGTAGTATTGTTGCTGCCGCCATGCCGTGGAGACGCTGTGTTTCGTTGTGAAAGCGAAACTACTTTGTTTGGCCTTCCAAAAGTTGACACGACTAGAAATCAGTGGTTAAGTTGTATTTACAACACTGTTCCAGAACCGTTCAACCCAAATATTCAGATGTGTGCAGCACATTTTATGGAGGACCGTTTCCTGATCCTGGTAGAGTAGACTACAATGCCGGCTGTTCTGACTCACAGACTGTAAGTACGTCTTTTATATATAAAGAATTTGTCACTGATTATTCAAACGCTAGTTTTGAGCAGTGTAGAGTAGCATATTATCAAATGGATATTTTTCTTACAAAAACGTTACAGGAGGCCTTTATTCATCCATATTCATGTGGAGCACTTTTTATGATGGATAGATGCGCTTTATTGGAATTCTTTATTGGGCTTCTTTATTGGACTTCTCCTCAGATGTCAGTTTACCAGTTTACCTTGAGGTGCTGAAGCTGCCGTCGGTCATCCTCTAGTTGTCTTTTCTTATTCTCAATTTCTGTCTGTCTTTTCCTTTTTTCCTGTGAATAAAGATATTATTAAGATTAACACCCATCCAAAACATCAAGGTTAACACACATCCAAAGCACTAGAATGATCTAGTGCACTAAACGCATGCAAACACAAACAACTATACAGTTTTTTTGTATCACTCAGTGATTGCGCTGTTCTTTAACATTGGTTCTGTGAAAACAGTGTTTCTTTTAGTGTTGAAATTTGGCTAAAAAGATTTTCTGAGGGGTTACATATTTTGTTGAAACCTACTCCATTATCTCAGACCAAAGCATGTATGATAACGAGTGTTAACAATCTTCATATGAGCGAGAAAATGAGCTGAGAACAATGTGTTCATCAGTCAGTGACGCCAAGATCCCAGCCAGCAGGGAGGGCATGTGTGATTGTGTGTGTGAGAGTGCTAAAAAGATGAATAAATTAACAGATTGAACTTGGCGTGTTACAGCCCTCTTTTTTATCTTGGTAAGAAAAGGTCACAAAACAGGGCAATATTTCCCATTTGTCAGTGGCGTTTACTATAGCTGTCAGTTAGAAAGGGCTTTTTTCCCCTTTTTTATATATATATTTTTAGATTAGGCTGCACAATTAATTAAAATAGAATCAAAATGGCTTATTAAACTGAAAATTAAATTGATTTAATTAAATGAAGATCGCATGTATTGTTTTGTTAGCGTACCTACAACATACAGTGATTTTGTGGACAGAAGATGACAACATTTCACCAGAAAAAAAATAAAAATAAAATAAATATATATATATATATATATATATATATATATATATATAAAATAAAAATGTATATATATATAATAAACAACAATCATTTATTTTACATTTATTTTTTAATTTAATAAATAAATAAATATGATTATATTATAATAACACATTTTAAATCAACTGGATTCCAAAACATGATTTTCCCATTTAATAGACAAAAAAATAAATCTAATTATAGTTTCAAATACATGCAAAGTGTGAATAAAAAGATAATTGTGTTATTTTCTGTTATATAAGCAGTTGGAATATGCGGTTTTCTACATTTTTCACAATGTAGTTAAATGGCAATTGTAATTTTCAAAGTAATGGCAGTTTATTGTTATGTATTATTTATAGTAATGTATGTGTGTGTATACATACATATATATATATATATATATATATATATATATATATATATATATATATA
>NW_015505514.1:753986-760273 GCF_001515645.1 Sinocyclocheilus grahami | reverse complement strand
TAAACCACATTTGAACGTAAATTAATGCTTAACTGAAATATAATGGTACTGGACCATTCCTTAAGAGTATTTTAGACATGGGCAGACAAATCAGCCATTTTTAAGATGTAAAAATCTCTGACCCAGTTTCAGATTTGTGAAATGGGTTCAGTAGGTGGGTTTATTAGGACCGCCAGGGGAACATGTGGTGTGAGAATTTGACTTACTGCAATAGCCTGGAGCCGCTCCTGCTGTGAGACTGATTCTGACATCCTGAAAGAGAGAGAATGTATCAGGCTGGTAGATAGAACAATGGTGGCAAACAGAGGAACGATTTGCTTCCTGCTCTGGCATCTGGACTCTTTTAGCTATTTCGGAGAAATCTGAGGAGTGTAAAATTACAAAGTTGCTGGCTTCACGTTGGTGTATCATATATATGATGAGATTATAATACCTCCACAACACACCACCACAATGTTGTAATTACCAGTGGGAAATGTTCCCAGAGCCCTGACTTTGAAGCGTTAATTAGGAATCATGATGGCAGCTTATTGTTATTTGTCATTAAAAAATAAACATTGAAATCACATTAATATCACATTATAATTATGACGGAGCATCACATTTTTAATTATGATATTTAATTATGATATATGTGTGTGATTATTATAAAAGATAGATAGATCAAACGCCAGCGTGAAGTTCTCCCAAACGACAAATGAAGTCTGTTTTCCAATCAGGAACATCCTCGTTCAACTCATTCTCTAATTTCTTGTCCACACACACACATTTCCTTGTTCATATGCAAAGGGCCCGGCCCAAAAGGTCTTCCAGACCGAAAGATAGACCCCTGCTGACGGCCCCGTCTGCTGAAGGATACAGATGTGGCCAGGGCTGGACTGGGACAAAAAAATCGGCCCAGGCATTTTTTGGTCCAGGCGGCCCACCACCATTTATATATATATTTACATTACATTTACATTTAGTCATTTAGCAGATGCTTTTATCCAAAGCGACTTACAAATGAGGACAATAAAAGCAGTCAAAACTAACAAAAGAGCAACAATATATAAGTGCAAATGACAAGTCTCGGTTAGCAGTATAGCAAGGTGTATATATATATATATATATATATTATACACACACACATATACACACACACACAAAGAAAAACAAGTAGATAGAATAGAAAAAATAGAAAGCTAGTGTTTGTTGTTTTCTTTGGGGGTTTTTTTATAAAAAAGAAGATAAATATAGATCAAGTAGAATTAAAATAGAATAGAGAGTGCTAGAGTTAGAGGGTCAAATAAAGGTGGAACAGATGTGTTTTTAGTCACATAACTCTGAAGTAATGAATTTAGGTAAAGGGGTGTAGAGCCAGTGTTGGGTTTGTAATGCCTTGAATTTAATGCGAGCAGCTACTGGTAGCCAGTGCAAACTGATAAACCG
Organism: Sinocyclocheilus grahami; assembly: GCF_001515645.1. Lineage (NCBI taxonomy): Eukaryota > Metazoa > Chordata > Actinopteri > Cypriniformes > Cyprinidae > Sinocyclocheilus > Sinocyclocheilus grahami. Next base: position 758,845 of record NW_015505514.1, on the reverse strand, counting down.
AGGTGTGATGTGCATTCTTTTCGGCTCATTAAAGATTAATATTGAAGCGGCATTTTGGATTAATTTAAATATATATGATAGGCCTATACACTACTAGTCAAAAGTTTTTGAAAAGTAAGATTTTTAATGCTTTTTAAAGATGTCTCCTCTGCTCACCAAGCCTGCATTTATTTGATCCAAAATACAGCAAAATCAGTAATATTGTGAAATATTTTTACTATTTAAAATAACTGTTTTCTATTTGAAAATATTTTAAAATGTAATTTATTCCTGTGATTTCAAAGCTGAATTTTTAGCATCATTACTCAAGTCACATGATCCTTTACAAATCATTCAAATATTCTGATTTGCTGCAAAAAAAACAAAAAACATTTATTATTTTTATTATGTTGAAAACAGCTGAGTAGAATTTTTCAGATGATGAATAGAACAGCATTTATCTGAAATGGAAATATTTTGTAACATTATAAATGTCTTTATCATCACTTGATCAATTTAAAGCATCCTTGCTAAATAAAAGTATTAATTTCTCTCCCCAAAAAAAAATGTCTACTGACGCCAAGCTTTTGAATGGTATAGTGTATAATGTTACAAAAGCTTTTTATTTCAGATAAATGCTGATCATTTGATCTTTTTATTCATCAAAGAATCCCGAAAAAAAATTTACTCAACTGTTTTACATTTTGATAATAATAATAATAATAATAATAAATGTTTCTTGAACAACAAATCAGCATATTAAAATGATTTCTGAAGGATCATGTGACACTGAAGACTGGAGTAATGATGCTGAAAATGTAGCTTTGATCACAGAAATAAACGACATTTTAATATATATTTAAATGGAAAGCAGTTGTTTTAAATAGTAAAAAAAAAAATCACAATATTACTGCTTTTGCTGTATTTTGGATCAAATAAATGCAGGTTTGGTGAGAAAAGACTTCTTTAAAAAACAAAAACAAAATATTACTGTTCAAAAAGTTTTGACTGGTAGTTTATGTATGTACAGTATATATCACACTCATATCACTTCCAGTTGTTTTGGATAAGAATAAAACGTCAGGTCCGACAATCGTGTCTTTTTTATTTAAATCTTGATTTATTCGCATTGGCCCATGAAAACCTCTATGAACACACTTGACTTGACTAAAATAGCGCGGGGGACGAATTTACATTTTATTAAAAAGTGTTTACGCATACACTCATGGCGTGCACACACATTAGGATAGGTTAGATGCCTGCCACCGCTGCGAGTCCCTATCAAGCACTTTACAGATTCAACTACTCTCCTCTCCTCCTCCTGCCTGGCTCTTTGGCCAGCATCACTCACCGCAGAGCAAGCCTGTTCTTGATAAATCTGCTGTGAAAACATGGGAAAAGCAGACGAGGAAGAAGTTGGGGTGAAGCAATCTTTATATAGGCGGAGCAAAATACTTAATCGCTCCGTCTATAGCGCATTGTGATTGGATGGTTTACGCTGTCTATACAGGAGACAACCCAATGGGCCACTGGCTGCTCGCTGTCCGTGCGTGATGGTCCTTGGCAAAAAAAACAAAAACATTTTGTCGGCCCCTTAGGCGCGTCGGCCCACCGGGAAAATGCCAGGTATGCCCGATTACCAATCCAGCCCTGGTTGTGGCATGTCTGCCCCTATACAAAGCATTTGAAAGCTGAGGTGAGATGCCGTCAGGGAAAAGAAGAATGTGAAGGCTGCTCTCCGACACCCCCAATAGGAGTACACAACAACTGAACGGGTGACACAGCAGCTAAGAGCACAGTCTGACACTGACAGTGCACAACACTGAACCTGATGCACTATACACCACCTCTAAGTGATTAAACAAACGTCCTTAAGGAAGGAATGATGTTTAAAGCTGATATTGCAAAGCTATAGAATCTGCCCTATGCTTTTTCTCTGAACTGTATTTGCTCTGTATAGCGAATCTCAGATATCGAAACCATCATTATATGATTAGAAACACAATTTTCATCTAGCAAGTGATAAAACAGGTTGAAAAATCCCATCATTTTTATGTGTGCATGCGATTTCCGACGCAAGAGCGTGTGTATGTCAGGTCTCCTTGACTTGTCTGCATGGATCAGAGATGCTCACTCAGCCGAATTCACCTACATACAGACAGACTGACACACAGTACAAAACACTGCAGTCCTCCAGCCGCCCCATAACACACTCCAGCATTAACCAAACAAGTAAACAGATCAATACCCACACAAATATTTAATGGTCTTCTTGATTTTAAAATCTTGAAATTATAGCCTTTAATGAAATCCCTCACCAATCATACTCACAAAACTAACAAACACCCATTACATTCGCTGAAGCTACGTGCACTCCAAGCAAACTAGTTGTATTGTGTCATGCCAATTCATTGTCAAATTTCTGACCAATTTGAGATGATAATTACATTGTTCATAGTACAGCGAATAATAAAATATATTCAGAATGTGAGCAAAGAACATTTACATTATTAAATAACATTATTTAAACATTTAAATATATATATATATATATATATATATATATATATATATATATATATATATATATATATATATATATATTTCTGGCATGAAACTCTAGATGGCACAGTCCGATTGGTTCTCTCCTGTATTGGTAGCCAATGAGTTCGCTGTTCAACATTCAGATATATGACTAGTGCTTGCCATAGTAGTTGCAGCTTGCTTCAGAAACCCTCCACCTTCCCCAGCTCCACCTGTATAGATCTGCTACGAGGTGATTCATGTATGCTATATGGGGGTTATTTCATGTATGTTATATTTGCAGCACCAATATTTCTTACATGCTCACAGCAGCATGTTGTGGATGTATTGGCAGTAGCAAGTCTTGGTACTTGTTCTGCCACAGCAGCAGAAGCAGCGTAGCAGATCTATTCCGCCAAAACCAAATACATTAACATTGTCATGTACATTAACATGCCAATCTCTCTAAGAGTTGTCATGACAGAAATATAGTTCTTTCCCTTTAATGCATAAAAAAGGACCTATACATTGCCATTAAAGTCAAATGACTTAACCTAAATATAGGAGACTGTCAAAAATGCTAATTTTATACGAAAATTTCAAACGGCACTTAGAGGCTTTTTCATCTGAACTCTTCATATATATATGACCAGTCTTAAAGAAAAAAATGAGATGACTAGATTGTTAGACTGGTCTAAACCTTTTATGCAACAGCCCCTTCACTTTGTTGTTTATGATGAGAGAATTCGAGTCCGGCGTTTCAGCGACGACTAATCTGAGCGCCTCTGATTGGCTGTTGCATTCATAAACGCAACAGAATTGTGTGGTTATATATGCATAATGCTGGAAAAAAAACGAATTAAAAGAAATATAACACAACATGAGCCCATCTAAATTTAATGCAATCGACACTTTTAATTAAATTTTTACTTTAATAGCGACAGCCGTAGTAAATTTAGTTTAATTGTGCAGGAGCGTTTTTGTCCAATTTGGTGACATTTTTGGCCCTTTATTATACATTATACAAAAACAAATAAAAAAAAATACTATTGTAAAATGTAACTATAAAAAATACATTACTTAATAATATAATATAATTATATTAATAATAATTTTATTTTACATTATGATTACGATTTGATAATCATACTAAGTCATATCGCAATTTTGTTTTAATTTTGATTAATTGTGCAGCCCTAATACTGATATACAGTGGGGCAAAAAAGTATTTAGTCAGCCACCAATTGTGCAAGTTCTCCCACTTAAAAAGATGAGACTCCCACAAACCCACAAACATAGAGACAGTAAGAGGACTATTCAAGACAGATTTTCACCAAAGCACTAATTTGTGGTCTACTTGGAAAATGGATCCAAATCCCATTATTAGGAAACAGTGTCAGTTGTACTTGAAAATTGTAGCTTTTTATTATTTATTAATATATTTGTATTATTCATTACCATTTCATTTTAAGATGTTACTGAAATTACCAAAGAAATTAAATTACCAAGAACTAGCTTTATATATACACTGCCATTCAAAAGCTTGGGACCAGTAAGATTTTTTTTTTTTGAAGAAGAAGAAGTCTCTTCTGCTCATCAAGGCTGCATTTATTTGATCAGAAATACAGAAAAAAACATTAATATTGTGAAATATTATTGCAATTTAAAATAATGGTTTTCTATTTTAATATACTTTAAAATATAATTTATTCCTGTGAGTCAAAGCTGAATTTTCATCAGTCATTACTCCAGTCTTCAGTGTCACATGATCATTCAGAAATCATTCTTAAATGCTGATTTAATATCAATATTGGAAGCAGTTTTGCTGCTTAATATTTTTTTGGAACCTGTGACTTTTTTCAGGATTCTTTGATGAATAAAAAGTTAAAAAGAACAGCTTTTATTCAAAATAGAAATCTAAATAGAAATGTGTTCAGTTTTAATTTCATGTTAAGTTTTTGTAATTTTGTTATGTGCTTTTATTGTGCATTTTGTTATTTATTTTTTATTTTTAATAACTTTAGTACTTCATCTTATTTTATTTCAGTTAGTTGCCAGGGCAACATTTCCAATTTTCATTTAAGTTTACGAATAAGCTTTAATGTAATATTTACACTTGTAACGAATCAGCTCATGAGGAAATATGAATAATTAACCATAACTAGTTATAATTAATTATTCATATTTTAGATCCGCTGTAGATATTTAGCTGACCTCTCAGGGTCAACTGTCTTGTCAATTCTAAGAACGTTAGTTTCCTGGTTAAGGGAAATAACTTTCTTACTGCCATTCTTTCCGTCTCTGTTGCTGTCTCTGGATGATTATGTGTTCCTGTCTCCGGCTGTTTGATCTTGTGC
>NW_015505514.1:753002-753705 GCF_001515645.1 Sinocyclocheilus grahami | reverse complement strand
GTGTCAATGTGAAATTTGAATAGGAGAAGCAGTAGCGTCACAAACAGAAAAAAAAGCTTCACAAAAAGAAACCGTTCCTGAGCTCAGTGAGAGTCTGCCGCAGTGCTGGGTTCAGTGTTAGTAGGTCAGCATTGTCAGGCATAAAATGACATAACCTTCCACTTTTTTCACTCTTTTTAAAAATCTATATACAGCTGCAGATTATGTGCAGTGGAGGCTCAGTCATCTGCAAAATGAGGGTCATATGTCTGGCTAATTTTCCTCCCGTCACATGCTTATCAGCCACAGCTAGCACAAACAACAGCTTGATCTCAGAGCGGGTCCAGTCAATGCACCCCATACACCAGCCATTTAGATTTCCTTTAGCTTAACGCTTTAATAGCTGTCAACAGCACTTCCAAGTTGTCTTGTAATGTTATATAAGAGCCAGTGATGGTGAAGCTATGAAAACTGCTAAGCTACTAAGTCAAGTTGCTCTTTTCAGTGTCACTATAAGCAAAGTAGTTAAGAAAATTGACAGTACTGATCAATTTAAAATATATAACTTCACTTCATATTAATTTAATAATTTTTACTTTTTTAAATAACTGGTGTGATTTTTAGTGTCAGTTAGTGTAGTGTTGGTAAGATTTTTAAAAACGTTTTTAAAAGAAGTGTCGTATGTTCACCAAGGCTGCATTTATTTGATCAAAAATACAGTAAA
>NW_015505514.1:751937-752708 GCF_001515645.1 Sinocyclocheilus grahami | reverse complement strand
TTGGTTTTCAACATAGCATTTAAAAATACAACAACCATTCTTTTTCAGTTTTTTCGTCATGGTTAAAAAAATGAAAAATGAATGGACGTATGGACCCCTGAAGCAGGTTGCCTCACATCTTGAGATCGCACGAACATGCTGAATATAGTTTTTCTCAGAAACCCCTGTTATCCAGGACATGATAAATTCATCTTGGCTGATGGTGAACAGAGAATTTTCACATTTGCAATAGCAAGGTGTGTGTTGCTGCATCAGCATTGCTCCAAATCAACCAGCAAAACACTAAGTAACAGGTTCAGACCATATAAATCCACAAATGTTTCCACATCTGCATTTTATTCTCTTGGCTGCAATAATATGTTGATTCTGAAAGGATTGGGGCCATAAAAGGACGTCATTGTTTCCTCAGGTATTTCAGGTTTTTCTTAGATGCTAAATTAATGACATATTTCACAAATTAAGCTGGTTTTGACACGAACCGCTTGTTCGAAAACAGTCTAGAGAGAAGAAGGAATTCAAGGCATCTCTCTCACCCTAAAGAAATCACATCAGACATGCTAGAGAACTAAAACAGATGTTTTTCCGCTCAATGAAGCAGCACCTCATCTTGGCCAACATGGTCTGAATACATTCTTCTAACAGTTTCAGCAGTTAGATCATTTCATGTCTCTCAGCTGAGTTCAGGGATGTTTCGAGGTCATGTGGATGAACAAACGTTCTCCTGCAGTGAAAAAAGCATGAGGCACAAAGAGCATCTTTGAGACCCCATGA
>NW_015505514.1:748689-748937 GCF_001515645.1 Sinocyclocheilus grahami | reverse complement strand
GTCTTGCCCTAGTCTTGTCTCTTGTAATTCTATGTTCTTGTCTTGTACCTTGTTTTTGGATGTAGTCTGTTTTTGCTTTTAATTTAGTTCTCTTAGTCCTGGTCTTTTGTTCTTCTTTTTTTGGTTGATTATTTTAGTTATTTGTGTTGGTTAATTGAATAATTTTTACTTTGTTTATTAGTCCTTTAGTTTATTCTCTTGCATGTCTTGGAGTAATTTGTGTTCCTGTGGAGCTATGTTTTGTCTTG
>NW_015505514.1:724069-748679 GCF_001515645.1 Sinocyclocheilus grahami | reverse complement strand
CCTCTGCTGCTGTAGTATTCTGCCAGCTGATGTCGGAGGCTGTTCCAGTGGTGTTCCCTAGCTATCTGTTTATTGTGTTCCTGTTGTGGTATCCCCTGTGCACCTCACTACCCTTTTGTATTACTCTGTTTTGTCAAACCCTTGTTACTCGTGCTGCAATTGGGTCCTCCTTCCAGATCCCTGACAATTTCAGCTTATTTAATAAATCATTTTAATAGTTTAACAATAACTTTAAACTGCAATCACTGTTTTTGGTTACCTTGCAAACTAATTAATAATTGTTACTAATCCTAAATGCTAAAATACATTATTTCAACCCTGTTAATGTAGTTCAGGAATGAAGAATCTTTGTAATTATAATTAGAAAAGAGAACACAATTCTCTGTAATTTCTTACACTTAACTTTTTTTTTTTTTGAGGTTAAAGATGAAAGTACAAAAATGACTAATAATGGACTTAAATATAAAATTACAACCAAGTTAATTTAATTATAAAAGTAAAAATGAATGGGGAAATGGATGACATCATTTTCTAAGAATGACCCAAGGACCTGAAAGTTAATATCAACCAAAAAAAATGAATGTAATCCAAACGTTCAGTCAAATTGAACAACACAAATGAAGTCAGTCTGCATCCCAGCAGTAGAATCTGCCCAATGAGCCATGCTCCTATAATGACCCAACAAAACTCATAACCATAAAACACACTTAAATGTCCAGAGATTATTGGTTTAACCTTTTTTAATTTATTCCCACAGATTTGTCACGTCTGCTGTCTAACGCAGAGAATTCATCCTATCATTGCCAAAGAAATTACATGCTTAGCCTGAACTCAGACTCTATAGACCGACTCTGATTTATAGTATAATTTTAACCCATGTGCAGGGCTGCTCATGCCTTCGGGCTCCTCACAGCACAGTAATCATGTCTGGTTATAGGGTCACAGACACAGCTGAGCTGTGGTAGATGAGAGGCCAGATTCTGCTGGTGCTACTCTGAGTCCAGAGACCAAACAGTAAATGTGTCTAGGTGTTTTGCACTGAAATTAAAGGGAATGCTCACCCAAAAATGTCTGAAAAAATTCTGTCATTGTTTACTCACACTCTTGTTGTTCCAAACCTGTATGACTGACTTTATTCTGTGGAACACAAAACAAGATATTTTGAAGAATGTCAGTAACCAAACAATTGCTGGGCCCTATTGACTTCCATGACTGTTTGGTTGTCAACATTCTTCAAATTATCTTCTTTTGTGTTCAACAGAGGAAAGAAACTCATGCCGGTTTGGTACAACTTGAGGGTGAGTAAATGACAGAATTTAGATTTTTGGGTGAACTCTTCCTTCAAGGATGGAATACACGACAACTTTTGCACAGATTTTTGACTACGCTAGTTGCTATACTGAAATCAACACTGTTCTGTCCAGGGAAACAGGCACGTCCCTGTGGATTTCCTTGTGAACTGTTCAATGAATTGAACTGAAAGAACATAGTCTAATTTATACAACCCCCATATTGTCAGTAAAGGGTGTCGGCCATGACAGATAAATGTGATAACACCAAGCTCCTTACACACTGATAGTGAATTACAGCGCGAAGAGAATAACAAAATGGACAGGAAGCAAGAAGCAAATGATATACAAGTTTTGAAGCATGGTGGGAAGGGTTTCCCTTTCCCTTGCTTTTTTAACTCGCTTCAGTTCTTGCTCAGTCTTCTTCGTCTTCCGTCCTTGAGGAACCCTGACCATGCAGTTTCAGGCCTGTTCATTAGGACTCAGCTCAGACATGGAGTCTGATGAATCCTTTGAAGCTTCCCAGCATTCCTCAGCACATGTGGCAGAAATCAGCACTTCACAAGGATGACAGTGGGGAAATGGTACGCATGCTGAGTTTCAAAGCGAAATCAACAGGAACTGACGTGCCCATCAACCTTCTCATTGTAGCCTGAGGTTAATAACACTCCATTTATTGAAAAAGAGCAGCTTTAAGGCCCCGATATACTTCAAACTAAATCAAAGAATGAATTTGAAGCTTCCCAGCATTCCTCAGCACATGTGGCAGAAATCAGCACTTCACAAGGATGACAGTGGGGAAATGGTACGCATGCTGAGTTTCAAAGCGAAATCAACAGGAACTGACGTGCCCATCAACCTTCTCATTGTAGCCTGAGGTTAATAACACTCCATTTATTGAAAGAGAAAAGAGCAGCTTTAAGGCCCCGATATACTTCAAACTAAATCAAAGAATGAATGAAATGACGTAATTTCGAACAAAATCAGGCCGAAACGAAGTTCGTTTTGGCAGTTCGAAACAGCTCACCAAAGCAAACTTTTTGGGGGAGTTCGTTTTGCCTCCTAAAGCTCCTTTGAGCTACCATTGGTCCGTGGCGATTACGCAGTCGGTGGGTGTGTTCTGGAACTCCGCCGTCTTTGACATGCGTTTTTTTTTTTTTATCCCTGGTTCGTTTCTCATTTCACGAAGGCCAGAGAACACATCTTCGTGACTATCTTGCGGGCTGTGCACGGTCCAATCTTGAATGTTTCAGCCACACTTTGTTGCATAGCCCCACAAGCTAGTACTCGGAGTGTCAAGGCCAGTCTCTCCATAGTGGAAATCTGTGTCCTGTGCGTTTTGGCATGTTTCACATATAGCTATACCCTTTTCAAGAGATCGTCAAACCACGCGGCGCACATTCTGAAGTATAAAAAATGCACTTCTTCATCTGTGCTCCGCATTTGCTGAATAAAAAGGGCAAACTCGCCATCATTCTTTCTGTTTTCGTTAAGTGGACGCACATACCATCTGTGTCGCTTGTTCTTGTTCTTTTTCTTTGCCATTGAATAGATCATTGAAACCGTTCTTCTCTCACAGCCGCCATTGTTGTTGTGTTTAGGGGGTACATGCAGGTGGCGTGACACATGTTTACAACCCCGCCTCCAGCAGCGCGGGGGTGTCGGAATGTTCGAAAACAGTATACCGTCGCTTAGCCTTTTAGAACTTCTTTTTGCCCTCAAACAAAGAACGAAAAAGAACATTGTTTGAAGTATATCGGGGCCTTTAGCATTCTCAAATTTCACCAGAACTGCATTGGTCATAAAAATGCAACGTGCAGTACCCAAAATACACAATAGGTTTATCCATACAATTACCACCACATTTTTGTCAGCTAAAAGCAGCTCAGATCATATTTCAGGGAAGATATTTTCATTGTGCCAATAAAACAGCGCCTAATTTCATCCTCCCCTTCATGGAGTGGTCATTTATGGGGTTTCGGACAGACCCCTGTGAGTCGCTAATGGAGAGGCATGTGTCATCCGATATGGGCAGAGCCTTTCATTCAGATTCCAGGAGCAACTGTCAGTCCACCCCTCATCTCTCTCCCTCTCTCTGGTGGAGTACATTAGAGTAATTAAGTCTGCCGGCAGTTGTCTCGGCTCCTCTAGCTAAAGCCCGGTCATGATGTATGTATCCTCTCAGTTTCACAGAGGGAAACAGGATTTTCAGTGCATGGATTATTAGCACGTTGCATGCATACAGAAATCAGTCTGACGGAAATCTTTATTTGAAGCTGACACTGGGGGAAAAAAAGAGATTTTGAAGTGAATAAATTTAAATCTCTACTGATTGTCACAGCTTAAAGTCTGCATGAAATGGAAATTCTCCATTTCTGTTTTCTAAATGCATCTTAAAGGTGACATATCATGAAAATCTGACTTTTCCAGGTTTTAAGTGCTATAATCAGGTCCCCAGTGCATCTACCAACCAAGGAAACATGAAAAAGATTAACCCAGTAACTTTGTTTTGGTAAGCCTTTTTCTGCAAGCGTCTGAGAAAACGAGCGCGTCAGATTTTGCTCACTTGGTGACGTGGCAAAGGGATCTCATTATAATATTACCGCCCCTTAATCTGTACATTTTGAAAGTTTGAGCAAAACATGCTAACTGTTCTGTCTTTGACTGCACAGGTGAGCACAGAACACTGTTTAGAGCTCCAGCCTCAGAGGAGACAAGAGAGCAGTGGATTTATTGATTTATTTACTGTATATTGCTGCTGCCTGCTACACAGATCTAAAATAAACATGCGATTTATTTCCCAGCTGTTTACCTTCACAGACATAACTGACTTTTTTGTAATTCGTGTGTTTTTAGCGTAAACTTTTGTGTGAATGAGAACTTAGTTTAGTACTCACATGCTGTGACAGCCGCTTTCTGTCCGTGTGCTTCGGATGTGTGCTCTCAGAAAACCGTATATCAGATGTTTAAACTCATATGGTTTAAAACGCATGATTTCAGCACGATAAACATGATAATAAGAACCAAAACAGATGTTTTTTGGCAGGTACGAGCTGTAATGGCGCAGCTCTATTCTAGAAAAGGGGGCGGAGAGCAGCAGCTCATTTGCATTTAAAGAGACAGGCCCGAAAAACAGCGTGTTTCTGCTTCCACTCAAATGAGGCATTTTCAAAATGATATAATAATTGAGCTGAAATTTCAAAGACACATTCTGGGGACACCAGAGACTTATATTACATATTGTAAAAAGGGGCATAATATGTCTCCTTTAATGCTCTTATTGTGAACAACTCATCCATGCATGTTTTATTTTTAAAAAATATTTTGACCTTGTCATAATCAAAACAACTTCTCTCTGGTGACGTATGGCAGATTTCTCTAATCATGTAGTCTGCTTAAACCCTGCCTCTTTCTTACAATCGCCCGCAAGCGCACATTTATTTCTGCCTCCATTCAATCAACAACTGATGAACAGAACCAAGAACCGCCCTACTTTTTTTCTACATTATTAATAATCAATTTCACTCAGATGTATGTCACAATAGAGAAATGATCTGCCGCTACTTCCGTTGCATCATGACTTTAAGCCATCATTCGTCTTTCTCTCAAGTGTAATGCATTACACAAGGACCAACTTGCAAAGTTCAATTCAATCTACAATATACTGAAATGTTGCAATTAACTAGTTGTATTGCTGAAAGAAAGTACCAGGCGCAGCAAAAGAAGTCAGAGAAACAGAGAGATGCATCAGAGAAAAAAAGACGCACCACAATTCAGTATGAAAATAAACGCAAGACCACTGTAGTATGTAAATCATTAATAATCTAATCACTTTTTAGTTTAACTTATACTTGCAAGCACTGTGAAAATATAAAGTTTTGTTGTTTGATTTTGTAAATGGCTTTTAAAAGAGCTTCTGTATTTTTCTCTTGATACAGTATCCACCTTATTTTGCAAAACAATAAGAAAAAATGTAAGCTGTTTTCTTTGAATGTGTGAGACTTACAATTCATTAGCTGTAAATAGCTATAAAAATGTGCAGTAAACTGTTTGGAGACTTCCGATTCATTAGCCAGATATAGGCAAATAAGCAGAAGAATAGCAAAGTGCAGTAAACAGCAAAACTATTTGCGCTACAAACCAGTGAGTTTATGATTATGATAATAAATTAAAATAACATTATAAAAAATACCAATTTATGGTATCTTGCAGCAAAAGAAACTGTTTTTTTGCACATTCAAGTTAAATGGCTGCTCGCGTTCTTACAATGGCTGCGTCCGAAAGCTTAGGCCTTTCACTTGTTGCCTCGCTGTCTTATCAGGCAATGACTTTGCAGGCAGCGTTTGTGCATGAAGGCAATTCATGAAACTGAGGCAGAGTTTTGGTGATAACTAAGTGAATATTTAACCCTTTAACTGTCACTCACCTTTTTGAACATAGACGTAAAAAAGTGCACGATCCAAACTTAAATTTGTATAATTCATGAACGAAAAAATTTTGTAACATGATATTGATGTACCATTTTCATGGTAATGCAATGTTTTAAAATGGGTTTCAAAGGATGAATTTTGAGATTTAAAGTTTTCAATTGATATATAATTTCTGATGATTTCTGAAGTGTGATAGAGAAAAAGGCAACGAAGACGACATTTTGCTACAAAGGTCAGAACTCCTGTTATGATGTAGATTTTTGAGGTGCACTCTTGTCATAAATTAATCTATTACTTTTCCTACACAACTTTTTACAAAACCATTGGTAAAATATCTATTCAGGAGTCTTAGACCTTTCCAACGATACATAGTTTGTCATGATTAGATTAGGATTTAATTGTAATATAGTGAAGTAAACTTAGGCGTCCCACAGAAGGGACGGGTGACAGTTAAAGGGTTAATTACTATAATACTGATTTCTCGCAAGAAGTAACATCAAACGTGCAAAATGTTGGTCAGAAACATACATTTTCACAAACTGACCACCAAACGCAACTTTCAGACAGCATCTTTATTGTTTTTAGCTCAACCATCACAGAATGGAATGCACAGGACTGTGGGATATCAAAGGCAGAGAAGGATACATCTATGCTGCCTTCAAAAATCGATCGCATCTCAGGAAACAGGAAGTGAAGCTGACATTGGTGCCTTGCCTCGATGCCCCCATGTTTTGGAATGCAGCTCCGAAGGCAGCATTTTTCAGCTTTTGGACGCAGGCTCTGTTAAAGTATTAGTTCACTTCCAGAATAACAATTTCCTGATAATTTACTCACCCCCATGTCATCCAAGATGTTCACGTCTTTCTTTCTTCAGTCGCAAAGAAATTAAGGTTTTTGAGGAAAACATTCCAGGATTTGTCTCCATATAATGGACTTCAATGGGGAACAACGGACTAAAGGTCCAAATTGCAGTTTCAGTGCAGCTTCAAAGGGCTCTACACGATCCCAGCCGAGGAACGAGGGTCTTATCTAGTGAAACGATCAGTCATTTTCATAAAAAAATTAAAATGTATATACTTTTTAACCACAAATGCTCGTCTCGCACTAGCTCGACTTCACGCATTACATTGTCATGTTGGAAAAGGTCACACGCGTTAAGCTCTTCATCTGTGTACTCTGGTTCAGAAAGATAGGGTAGGGCGAAAAACTCCATCTCATTTTCTCCTCCAACTTCAAAATCATCTGTCATCGCCGTTTTACCTTTTTTGTAAAGGGCGTTTGATTACCTTTGCACGTTCACTTTGTAAACACTGGGTCGGTGCTTCCGCCTGCGTCACACGTGACCTTTCCAACGAGGCTACGCAATGCGTGAAGTCAAGCTAGTGCAAGACGAGCATTTGTGGTTAAAAAGTATATACATTTCTATTTTTTTATGAAAATGACTGATCGTTTCACTAGATAAGACCCTTATTCCTAGGGCGAAAAACTCCATCTCATTTTCTCCTCCAACTTCAAAATCATCTGTCATCGCCGTTTTACCTTTTTTGTAAAGGGCGTTTGATTACCTTTGCACGTTCACTTTGTAAACACTGGGTCGGTGCTTCCGCCTGCGTCACGCGTGACCTTTCCAACGAGGCTACGCAATGCGTGAAGTCATGCTAGTGCAAGACGAGAGACTAAATATGATTATTCCTCTTCCTGTAACCTCTTTAACCTCTTCATTATTCATTAAAAAGTCAATTACAGTAACATAATCTAATGCACTTCTGCTGCAAAATGATTGAATGCCACATTAACTTTTCAACCCTTTAATAAAGAAGAGGAAATAGCATTTCTTGTGTAAGTGCATGTACAGAATTATTTATGTACCCCTTGCACAATTGGAAATGTGCACAAATATTTATGCACAATTAAATTTAGGGGATATATCTAAATATTTATATGTAATTATATGTTATGCAGCTAAAAAAAAATTATACTGCTAAAAAAAAAAGTCGATCCTTTTTATCCTTTTCCCTTTATCGCTCCTATATTGAAATTAACTTAAAATAAAAAAAATACAAAATTGTAAAAAATACAATTAATATTTTTTGTGTCATTTTTGTTTTTTTTAAATAGCAGAGATTGTTTTATCCATGTTATGGTGTACATTGAGGAGAATTAGGCTCCATAAATTATTATGTTATTTACAGATTACATCATGCCAGTGTGACACAATATGACAATCTGTGGTCAGCACACTGCAGTTGGGTTGTGTTGTTGTGTGTTGGGCAGGCAGCCTGTAGATGGAGTACATGACCAGCTCTTGCTCTACATACATTGCCTTAGGACTCTATTATAGAAATCTGAATTCATTATGAAATGGGTGATAAATCATTGAAAATGTATAAATCAATGAAATATATACACATTGTTAATAAGTTGAGCACAATTTTGTCCTCTGCACCAACTCGGCTTTATGAAATGTGTTCAGAAACAGCAGTAAAGCTTTATCTGTATGGCTTCCCAAGATCACAGCTTCAAAATGAGCAAACACTTAGAAATATTCAAATGCATAAGTGCACCGAATCTCTTAGTCACCTTTATGTTCGAAGCAGTGAGATACTGGCTTGTTTAACACCGTGGGCATCTTTTCATCTCTTTTGAAGGATTCCAGCCTGCACAGCTCCACCCTGATGCTCCTGCAGCCAGTCCTCACACAGACTCTTCGGCAGCCAGCACACAGAGCTGCCTCACTGGCCTGCCAGTTGCCGTGGTAACTTGACTTGTCTCCATTTGCTGTGATCAATGGAAATGTTGCCGTCGCAGGGGATTGGAGCGCTGCCAGCTGTCTCGGAGTGCAGCGTAACTCTCTCTCCATCTCGATCCGAGACGATGAAGACACAAAGGAAGAAATGGAGGCAGGGGGAAGCAGTGGGGTGGAGGAGGTGGGTGTGAAATCCCATCTGGGTGGTTTCTTGGCCTCTGCGGTCAGGGTTAAATGATCACTCATGAGGCAGGTCATTTAATTTGAGTGTGCTGGTTCTGTAATAACACAAAACAATCAGTTTTAATGATGCTCCTGCGATGTGGAATACAGGATTTTCCTCAAATCATCAACCTTCCAGATTCTGCTGAGTCTAAATTTCTGTCAGGAGGAGAGGGGGCTGAAATGGCTGTGGTGGCCGTGCGTGTGTGTGTGTGTGTGTGTGTGTGTGGAGGAGAAGGTTTTGATTTCAGCATGACGCTGTCTGTCACGGCAACAATGTGTATAGAAAAGTCAGATTTAAGGTATTATTTGTTTTTCAATAGATCTGTGAAACATGACTAGGGTGAAATTACATTTAAAATGCTTACATAAGACACTGTCTAGTGAGTATCACATGTAGAGGACAGTAATAAGTCTACATTCATCAGTTTTACATATGCAAGCTTGTAATATATAATATAATATTGTAATTGTAATGGAAGTTTTTACAGTGAAAGCAGTAGTTCTCAGTCCTGATCATGGAGGTCATGAAAGTCTTGGGCCTGGCTGCAGTCCACAAGACAGACAGATATTAACAAATATATTCAAATTAAATTAAAATACATATTTGCTTTTGAAGCTTCGTGATACTTGTAGGTACTTAAATTTAGCTGACAAGTCGTCTTAACAGAAAGTCACACATTGTTTAAGAGGTGGTGGCGCAAAATCATGATTTAATTTATACATCAAACATATATCTGGAAAAAGTACAAAACTGTCAAACGTCAATAGTTTATCATTTTTGATAATTATACAATGGTGATAACTCTTTGTTTTTTTTTAATACAGAACTTTCACAGCTTGTTTATAAAGAGTTTATAATGGTTTTAATGTTGTTACGCTTGTTTGTAGACCAGCTTGTAGCACAATAGGATAAATGCGGAAGAATCATTGTGTGCATAAAACGTTTAGCAGCAGCCAAAGGTAACGGATGCCTAATATTCCTAAAAACCATTAAGTTGCTTTAACACCTCTAGAAACCTTTTTATATGTTTCTTTAGATTTAATGTAGAATCTATGATCATACCCAAATATTCAAAATGCTCAACAATATTTATTGCTTCTCCTTTAACTAAAATATCTGGTCGATGTTCATCAGTTCTTTTAATAGAAAAATACATCCCCGCAGTTTTATTCACATTAAAAGTAAGACAGAGTTGCAGCTTGTTCTTTTGTCTTAGCTTAAGTATAGATAACTGTTTCATCTGCGTACATCTAAACCTGGACCTCTGGACATACCATAGGTAGATCATAAATATATAGATTAAATAAAATTGGTCCAAGAATCCATCCCTGTGGTACTCCAATAGTAGAGTCAAGAACGGATGAGCATATGTCATTGATTCTTGTACATTGTTTACTTAAATTTAAATATGATTCCATCCATGTTAATGCGTTAATAGAAAAATTTAACTTTGACAATTTAGATAAAAGTACATTATAATTAACAGTATCAAAAGCCTTCTTAAAATCAAGGAAGACAGCACCAACAACACCTTGCCTGTCAAGACTGGATTTAATTTGTTCAACAAAGTAAAAGATTGCTGTCTCTGTAGAATGATGTGTCCTAAATCCGAACTGCATAGGATGTAGTAGAAAATAACCAAAATTTAAATACTCTATTAAATGATTACAGATTACCTTTTCAAACCACTGGAAGAATACTAATAGTAGGTCTATAGTTGGTTACATAGGATCTCGTCTTAAATATAGGTGCATTTACTGCTGACTTCCAAGCATTTGGAAAATAGCATTGTTTTATTGACAAATTAATTAGATGAGTAATGAGTATACTTTTTAACAAACATAGAATCACAATCAAAAACACCTTTAGAACTCTTAAAGGGGTCATATGATGCTTTTTTAAAGATCATTATTTTGTGTCTTTGGTGTAATAGAATATGTTGACATGCTTTAATGTTCAAAAAACACATTATTTTTCAAATACTGTACATTATTGTAGGTCCTCTGTGCCCCACCTCTCTCAAACGCTTCGTTTTCTACAAAGTCCCTCCTTCCGACAAGTGCAGTCTGCTCTGATTGGCCAGCTGACCCAGTGGCTGCTTCAACACTAACTGCGGTTACTGAAACCACGCCTTCTTTCTTTGCATGAACATTTGGGCGGCATTATGCTAATATTTCCACATAGTGAGGTAGATATGTGGGGGCGTGTTAGAACGAGCCGTTTTAGGGGGGCGTGGCAGAGTCTTAACTTTGATAAAGAATATCTCTTTGGTTTTGAGACTTTAGTCTTTGCAACTTCAGGGATCTTATCTATGTACAATCAGCTTGTAACACTCCAAAGAGAAAGGAAAACTTGAAATTGCATCATATGACCCCTTTAAGCTGACCCAAAGTTTTTACTACACTAGACTCAAAGAAAAATAAAAAAACAGGAGAATTATAATTTGGAGATACAATATCCTTACGTCTTGCACTAAACCCTTGTGCTAAATCTTGAACTGAATCTCTAAAAAAAAAAATTTAAATACACTATTTAAGCAATTTGATACTCATTTAGAGCTCAGGAAAAGTGCTTTGCAAAATAAAATCTTTAACATCATGAGCAGTCGAAGCACCTGGAGATCAAAGGGCCGCTGTCTTCATTAAAGCTCTTGAAAATGTAATCAACTTGAATTTAATCAGGATGAGTAAACTGAATACCAGGAGGGGACGAACGAAAGTCATCACCTGGGTTCTAACGCCAGATGACTCATTGTATTCTTCCTGTATTAATTTTGTACAAATATGAGGAAAGCGTATTTTGGTGTGCATTTGGTTAAAACTGTGGGTACAATTTTTTTTCAAGCTGCTAATAGTTGGAGAACAGGTAGACATAAGACAAAATATTTTGTTTACTAAAAATCCTAAATTAATTTGATAAGAATGCCAAGAAGAAATATTTTCAAGTTAAGAATATAAACCCTAATTCAGAATATGAAATAAATAAAGCGAAGTGACAGCTTTCAGTTTAATATTATTTATACGTGACATTATTCCAGATACTCTTCTGTCTCTTTATTACATCAGATATCACATAATAAACCCAGCCTACACCTCTCAAAGCTGAAAATAAAGGAAACTTGGTCAGTGCTCAAAATACATTTCAACATCTCATCTTTCAAACGCATGCAATGTAATCAAATGAACTGAACTGAACATCAATGATTGTGAGACCAGACCCGCCCCATGAAACACACATATAGTTCTTATTAAAATGATAAATTGCTCTGCACTGGAGGCCCCCACTGCTCAACCCAGTCACCATAGCAACAGCCAGAGCTCTGTGCTTTTGCAGACTTCACGATAGTTGCAGTGGATGGCGTGGGCACTGCTCATGTTTGGAGAGTGTATGTAGGCGTCAGAGTGGACTAGGTGGAAGAAGCACATACTGGTGCTTGGTAGATTTCATGATACCAAAATGGGACCAAATACACCCCTGGCTTTTTGAGAGGTCATGATATGACACAAAAAGGCTCTAAACATTATTACATAACTATAAGCCAGCATAAGCGTGCAAAATGATCAGAACATTTATTCATTTCAGACTACATCTGCAGTCTCTTTGAGATGTAGCAGTGCGATACTGAGAGATCTTTAAACTTAGAGTCTTGAAATGTCTAAAATTCATTTGGACTGACAGCAAGCTAATTGTTCATGCCTCCAGAGAAAAAAACATCCTTTGCATCTCTGCAGTACTCACTAATTAAACCCCAGGTGATTCAACATTATTTTTTATTTTTTTGGTAAAATCACTGCAATCATCATTAGTCATAAATCAGTGTTTTCTTTTAATCGGAGTAACAACAATCTCTCACCGATGGTGCGCTTTGCAGTAGTAGAAATGTTTCTTTCTCTTCCTGCCACTTTATTATTGGTGGCTTGCCACATCCTGCATCTAAAAGTTTCATATTCAAGCTGCATTTTATATTCAGGAATGCTTGCACTGCCAGTGCTTTGGTTTAATCTGCAATTAATAAGAATTTAAAGTATGACCTCAGCAAGACTGTCTTGCAAATGCTCTAAAATGCTCTGGGCTAGAAATTATCTGTGGTGGAGAGATTAAAAATCCAGTTTTAATGAGAAATCAGGCTGTTTAAAAATCAGGTCCCAAATGCAAGCATCTCATATATTGAATCAAACCTAAAAGCCAGCAGTATTTTATTGGTTAGTATTTCTGGTTAGTTACTGTAAATATTTGTCAGGGCTGTGCTGAGGTTAAGTATGATCATTTAGTCCTCCAGAGTCATTATGCGTCTGGGAGTTTGCTTAATCAAATGCCAATGATTAAACCAAAACACATGCACTTCTTAATAATCTTGTAAATGGCTCTTGTAAAATCACAAAACAGATATTATTTATCTTGTCAAGCATCATTGAATTGTTAGATTAACAATAGTAAACTATAATATCTGTTCTCACAAATAACAATAATAATAATAAAATAAATAAAACCAGACAATGTTTAATTAATTTTTATTCCCTGTATCCTGCTGACAGAAACATAAAATGCATTACGCATTACGCTTGTGTATGGGACAACATGGGGACTTTGAGTGCCCTAACCGTAAGAAGCGGCTCCTCACTTTTATCAAGAGCATTGGAAAACCTGACACCCTGCAGCTCTAACCTGGTTTACCACTAAAGCTAAGCAGTGTTGTGCTTGGCCAGTACCCGGGATGGGAGACTTATTATGAGAATTAAATTGCTGCGAGAAGTGAGGCCAACAGAGGGTGCTCACACTGAGGTCTGTGTGTGTGTGTGTACTAATGTCCCAGTATTGTGATGGAGATGCTGCTGTATACTGTGAAAAGGCACCATTTCAGATGTTAAATTGAGGTCATTGAAGACAGAAAGAAACATGTGTTTGTTGTCAATCAAGGCAGGGTAAATATAATGAAGCCATGAGCTGCCTTCCTATGATTTATAGGAATTTTTATAAATCGAATGGCTCAGAATTGTTTACATCACTCTCAAATGTCTACTGATTGGTTCAGAATCTACATCACCACCACTAACCTGCTGTAGGCAGGTTTCACTTTATAAATGAAAAAAGTCTATAAAGATGAACAGAAAATATTTCAGTACATAAAAGGGAGGGGCATGGTCTGCAGTGCATCACAAATTACAATTTACATATTTTCAGCAGCTTGTTTATTGTTGTCATTTATGTTGTCTTTTTTCAAAAACTGCATCAAAAGCACGAAGCATCCATTACGGACAACCATCTACAGAGATCCAGGAGCAGCTCAGAGCACCATGAAGAGAGAGCTGACACACCGAAATCAACCTGCAGTGACAGCTGCACATGTACATTATAACAGATTGGAATTCTTCACTGACAAGTCTTCACTTCCAACTTGATGAGACTCACATAACATGCATCATGTTCATTTAGAGGAGAACCTCTGGGAAACAGCATGACACGGAGACCGCTATAGTTGCAGATAAATCCCAGAGTTTGCAGATTTTTTTTTTTGTAATTTACACCAAAAAAAAAGTTTTTTCTTTTGGGAAACTCTTTCTCATTATGACACATAAAATGTGGGAACTGCAGTAAATTCTTCACATGGACCTGTTGTCCAATTGATGTTCCACTATAAGGTATGTGATGGATTATGAGAAAATACTTTCCTTAAAGAGTCCAGGTCAGTCTAATATTCATTTGGAATATCTCACAGACAATCCAGTTCACCTTACTTGTTTACACACATAGAGATGAAGTGATTTATAAGTGCTTAGTCAAAGTGCTTCTATATTTCCACCGTTTTACACAGGGAGTCTTCAGTAGACTTGCAGAATGTCCAGAACAGTTTATAAGCAATTATAGTCACACTATAGAACGCTACCCTTTTGCACAGCAATTATCATTCATAAAGAGCCAACAAAACACTTTAAATCGGTTTTCACCATGAGTTACAAGGCAATCAAATATTTCTAATATTATTGTATCACTACAACATACATGGAACAATCGTGCGAAAAAACAAACATACACATAAATTCAACTTGACATCTCAGTCGCAAGTAAGAGTCAAGTGTGAACAAACAGAGCAGCAATAAAATAAACCCAAACCTTATTTTACAATCTGCCTTGTAGAGATTTGATAATATGGATATTATGTAAACAATACAACTGATGGGAATTTTGATACTGTAATTTGGTTTGCCCTCAGAGGACAAAAACCATTGTGCTCTTAAGTCGTCAGAAGCAGCATCTCTCAAAAGCTCTACTGAAGTGTAGTGGATCCAGTTATTCAGATATCCCTCATGGAATCAAATCACGTAATTAAAACCCAACGACCAAAAAGTGTAGTTGTGCTCAAATATATGTTAGCACATTGTCACTCTTTGAAATACCTGCCACTTTGTAGCTTTTTATAATAGCTGACCTGTTCAGTGTGGTTCAGATTGCCCTCCCTATCCAGCAGAACTAGAGGGGTCTTGCGGCGCAGACTGCGACCCTCTGAGGTTTGACCCACCGGTGGTAGTTGAGGGGGAAGTAGTGGCTGGGGAGGTTGAGGAGGCTGGGGCGGCCCGTGGTCAGCCACACTGGCGGAGGAGCGAGGAGAGATGCTTCTGACGTGACGGTAACTGCAGGAACCCTCACGGTTGAGGTTTTTAAGCTCGTACGACTCGGTTGTGTTTCCATCAGAAGATCCTCTCCACTCCCAGGGGTTATTGGGGTTGGAGGTCATACGAACTACAGGGTGGTGGGGGGCGTGGGCATCAACCGTGATGATGCCTGAACTGCTATCAAGTTCTGAACGATTAGGTGATGATTCTGTGCCTGTGATGGATGAGGTACCAGAAGAGGACGAAGTCTCTGAGGATTTGGCTGATCCTGACAGGAGTCCCTGTTGCTTTGACATGGCAATGACCTGCATGATCCGAGGCTGATTTCCTGCCTTAAGAACTGGAATATTAGCACCACTTTTCTCTGTGATGGACAGCCATTTGGCCCGAGTGCTGGCGCTTTTAGGGGACACAGGCGGGGGGACCGAGGGCTGTGCTGGGGGACGAGGGGACATCACTATTCTTGCACCTGTAGGTGGGTTAGCAGGTTTGGCTGATTGTTGAACAGACGAATAGACTGAAGAGTGGACGCTATCCTCTTCTGTGGTTGTGTCGTTGTCGCCATCTGAGCCCTGCTCACTGGTGTCCTCATCGGGCAAGCTGCCGCCTCTCATCTCCATTGACTTTTGCTTCCATTCAGAAACTAATTGCTGTGACCGCATGGGCTCCAGTGGTACTGGAACAGGTACTGTCACTACACGCCTCGTTGGCTCCTCTGGAGCTGTAGCACGGGGTAATGTGTTGCTGAAGGTTACCATTGTCTCCTTACCCATTGGGCTGCGAGGTGCCAGTAGTTCCACGTTCACACTGGCTCTCTTTAAGCTTCCCAATGAGGTTTTCTCCCGCTGTACAGGCCGGTTCAGCCCATCTAGAGATGCTGGTGATGTTATTTCCTCATTGCTCTCAGAGGCGTGGCCTTTGTTATAGACAGAGTCATGGCCTCTCTGGGCCAGAGCCCTCAAAGCATCCTTCTGCAGAAGAGGGGGTTGTGGGATGACAGTGTCCTCTGGAGATTTGAAGTTGGCAACAGCATGGAAAGCCTGGAATGATTTAAAGTTTTAAACTAAAGTGGCTTCATTACATTGATTAGTTCAGAACAAAAAAGAACATTCCTCTTAACCAGTTCAGTTTAGGGTTAGGTTTAGGGCTGGGGTAGGAGCTTGTACAACATTCATATCAACCAAGGTTAGGGTTGGTGTTAAGGATAGGATTAGTAGTATGTTTGTTAAACAGGAATATTGTTCTAGGACAAGGTGCTGATCCATAATTCTAATTGGCCAAATCACAGTCACTCATTTGATGGATGTTTTTATCCAAAGTGACTTATATTGGTTTCAGTGGCATTTATGTTTTATTACCCCGTATCAGTTTTTGTGTTCCCTGGGAATCAATGTAATTTTGAAGGCTGCACCCTCCAGAGGTCACATTTGTTGGCCGTATACGTCATTGAGGATGTCTCGTTACAAAAAACATTATAACATTTATTCTTTAAGCTGTGAATTACTGTAATTTCTTTCTTACTTTGGAATGTAATGGTTACTTTTCTGAATTGAGACAGCCTCAATGATGTATGTGGCCACCAAATGCAATCTCCAGAGGACGCAGCCTTTGAAATAAGGCATAGCAAAAGTAATCATCCAAAATGTGCAGTGCTGGGGAGGCTCCAGAAATGGTGTGAAAACCCCCGAGCTAGGAATACCCAAAATGTGATTTTGCCATGTAGGATGTGCTCCTGGCGGGTTGCAAAAAAATACAATCAAACAGTGTTCCTGTAGCTCAAAGAGTAAAGCATTGCACTAGCAGCACCAGAGTCCAATGGGTCCAGTTCCCAGGTAATGCATGACTTTGTGAAATATATATCTTGAATGCACTGAATGTTGCATCCTTTTTATTTAGCATTGAGGCGTCTGCCTTACAAAAGTAAACTGTCATAGCTCTAGTCCTGACAGAACAGTTTGCTAAATGTTGTTTAAGCCCCTATCCCCAGATGTAGGCTTTGCCCAACCTCAAACCCTAGAATCTACCAACATGGAATTTGATGCAGTAACATCTTCTTGGGTAAATCACTCAATAGCACAAAACGCTCAATAGCAACATGTCAAAAGACATTACATGGAGGATGGCTGACCAAATACACTACACAACATCTGAAAAAATACATCAGCAAACCAATAACTTACCAGGTATGCGGCAATACCAGCACCAATACAGAACCCAACGTAAACATCGATAGGGTGACTGCGGTACTGGGTGATCTGAGTGAGTCCCGTCAATGCAGCCGCAATGGCAAAGGCAAACACCAGAACGGGTTTGAGCAGCTTGGTGCTATCAGAGATTGTTGAGTTGAAGTACATCTAGAAGAGCAGAGAGCAGTAGAGGTCTCCAGCTGTCATGTGCAAATTAATAACACGCTGCCTTGCAGCTTCTGACAGTCTGACAAGCACAAGGTGGGAAGCAGTAACAACTTATCCCTACGTCTGTTGCTTGAAGTGGATCCTGCCAAATAGCTAGACATGTGAAGCACTTACCTATAATTAGACTTTCTCTAATCTAGCAAACATAACGCAATAGAGCATATTAAATCACATCCTTCTTAAAAATATGATCCGTGTTGAAATGTATTACTTGTGTCAATGCATATGTGATATGTCTTTTCCATGCACATCTATTATGTTGGCTGGCTGTTCATTATTTCTATCGACAGTACAATCAGTTTAAACTGTACTAAACACTCTTCATTTCTATATATTATATATATATATAGTATTTGAGCTGTCATGTGCAAATTAATAACACGCTGCCTTGCAGCTTCTGACAGTCTGACAAGCACAAGGTGGGAAGCAGTAACAACTTATCCCTACGTCTGTTGCTTGAAGTGGATCCTGCCAAATAGCTAGACATGTGAAGCACTTACCTATAATTAGACTTTCTCTAATCTAGCAAACATAACGCAATAGAGCATATTAAATCACATCCTTCTTAAAAATATGATCCGTGTTGAAATGTATTACTTGTGTCAATGCATTTGTGATATGTCTTTTCCATGCACATCTATTATGTTGGCTGGCTGTTCATTATTTCTATCGACAGTACAATCAGTTTAAACTGTACTAAACACTCTTCATTTCTATATATTATATATATATATAGTATTTTCTGTACATTTAGTAAACACACATTAAAATGGTGTCGAAGAGACTTACTGAAATATAAACAGCAGCAAAGGAAGAGAGGGTTGCATGCTGGGAAGGGAAGGTTTTCCTGTCATAAAGGAAAGCAAACATCTAGAGTAAGTCTAGACCAGATATGCAGCAGAAGTCAATGTCAAATGTTTATAGGTTTAAAAAAGAGGTGAGTAGGGAGTGCTATACAGGAAGAAAACCACAAAAGGGAGAAAGAAAATGGTGACCGTACAAGGCTGTCAAAGTTGATCACAGTAAATCACATAATCAGATGTTATTCAGTAGCTAAACATGCAATTACCTGGCAGACAGAATAGCATGCTGATCCTGGCCAGAGCAAATGTCTTTGGTGATGTAAGGGTTCTTGTCACAAGACACACCTGGGATGGTATAATTGGGTTTGCACACTGTGAGAAAGAATGGTGTGTGGTAGCCAGTGGCCAGCTGGATGACATCAGTAACCAGTGCTGTTGCACAAAGACCGAACACATGAACCCCTAGAAGAAGAGACAGATCATGAGGAATGAAACATTGATGACTCATTTCATCCGTTTCATGTAACACTCTGTGCCTGACTCATGTTACATAATGTTCATCTGCATCACTCCTGTTCAGATTTTTTGTGTTGCAGTTTCAGAAATGCAAGGTTTTTTCTAGTTTGTAATAATTTCTTACAATAAAAATGCTATAGCTATATACAATTTTACAGCACATCACAATAAAATTTCCTCTGAAGTTGCAAAATACAAATTGTCATTTATTTTTAAACTTCTACAGTAAAAATTACATTGTAAACAACTAAAATTTGACTTTATTATAATACTTCATTAATATATAATTTATGATATTATACAATTACACTGTAAATCCACACTAAACTTCCCACAGATTCAGCCCCTTCATATTTTACTATCAAACACACTGGGTTTACATACCAACAAAACGAACGGTTCTCCGCAGAAAAGAGTTAAAATTACATCCACCAGCACTTATGCTTCCCTCAATCCCTGGACGGACCTTCAGTTTGGACTGCATACAATACAGTAGACCTTCACCTATCATGATCTGAACACAAGACAACAAGAGAAAATATGGCACTAAAAGTTGGACAAAACAGCACAAGCGAATTACAGTGCTGCGCACACAGTGACAAAGCTCGCACGTAAAATGTAAACCTGAAGAAATGGCAAATTCCAAACTCGAGCACAAAGAATATGATTGTGTACAAATAATAAAATCGCGAGTAGAGCCCACACGCGCAAATAAATGCCTGCATGTGTGCGCAGATCTAAACACACGCACGAGCTGATTCTGAACCCTTCACGCACAAGAAGTTTTGACAGGCAGGGGGCGGGGCCCAAACATATGCTTGTTGTGTTCGCAAATGCTATTGGCTGCTGGCAAAATCCTGTATTGATTGGCTGCTAGTCGTCTGACTGATAGATATGTATACAATGAGGGACAAAAAAGACACTGACTATTTAGAGTGAACCAACTAAGGAGGTAATTAATCAACAGCCAGTCAGACGACGAGCAGCCAACCAATACAGGATTTGGCCAGCAGCCAATAGCATTTGTGAACACAACAAGCATATGTTTGGGCCCCGCCCCTATGGGATTACAATTCTGCCACAATTCTGCGTGCGAAAGATCATATTTTGAGCGCGTAAAAGTGCGTTTTGCACGCGCGCAAACTGAGTTTTTTGAGCGCACGAAAATCAATTTTGCATTTAAAATACGTTTTTGGATGTGTGCAGACCTCTTTTGCGCGTGCAACGTTTCACTAGCTTGCTCACCTGATGCCCGCCCTCAGTGCTCGCTAAATGCCAACAGCTCGTGTGCTCAGCACAACCCAGTGTTACAATGTGCCATAATTCCAGCCAATCAGAGAACGAGGTTGCTAAATTCTGATTGGCTGCCTTGACAACCAATCACAACATTTCTTGCATTACCTCGACAGCAGAAGAGGAATTATTATGCAAGTTGATATTCTGATCATATCGTCATTTTTTAGGATTCTATACTTAACCTAAGTCTCTGAGAACCTGACAGCTTGTACTTCTGGAGACTCCAGGTAGATTGCAGTTCTGGAAAATGGTGGCGCTGGAGACTAAATGGTTCCTGGAGATTTCACACCTAATTCTTCACCTTAATTCCTAATTATTAACATCCATCTTTTCTTCTCCACATGTTTTTGACTGACCCTGCTGACCCACCGAGCATTTTGCTGTCCAATGGTTATGCATTCACTTGGCAATTTCTTGTATTGTATTAGTTTTTAATATTTCTCATGGGCATTTAATAAATTTGACTTTCAGTCTGAGTTAAATCTCTTTTTTGGCTCATTTTATCTGTAAAAGAAAATCTGCTTAATAATAATTATGCACACCTGAATATAAGACATTTTTCACTTCAGCTTTCAGCCTTCATGAATAATTATATATCAATTATAAATTATTAAATACAAGATTAATAGTAGTTATTAAGACTGATGTAGCTTGGAATTGGTCAAATGTGCTTGGAAAAAAATATGATCAGAATATCAACTTGCATAATAATTATGCATGCACTGTATTTTTCCTCTTCTGCTGTCGAGGTAATGCAAGAAATGTTGTGAATGGTTGTCAAGGCAGCCAATCAGAATTTAGCAGCCTCGGTCTCTGATTGGCTGGAATTATGGCACATTGTAACGCTGGGTTGTGTTGAGCACTCGAGCTGTTGGCATTTAGCGAGCACTGAGGGCAGGCATCAGGTTAGCAAGCTAGTGAAACGTTGCACGCGCAAAACAGAAGGTCTACACAAATCCAAAAACTTATTTTAAATGCAAAATAGATTTTCGTGCGTTCAAAATACTTTCTTCTTTGCGAGACAAACATTTTCTCCACAAAACCCAGTTCGCGCACGTGCAAAACGCACTTTTGCGTGCTCAAAATATGATCTTTTGCGCGCAGAATTGTGGCAGAATTGTAATCCCATACGCCCCCTGCCTGTTTTACTGCCTGTAAAAACCTCTTGTGCGTGAAGGGTTCAGCTCGCGCTTGTGTTTAGAGTGTAGACATTACTTGCGACTGTGGGTTCTGCTCGCGGTTTTGTTATTTGTCCTCGCAGCGTGTATATGTGTGTACACAATCATATTTTTTGTGCTCGATTTTGGAATTAGCCATTTCTTCAGGTTTACATTTTAACGTGCGAGCTTTGTCACTGCACTCAGTACTGTAATTCGCTTGCGCTGTTTTGTCCAACTTTTAACGCCATAAGAAAATGACAGAATTATACAATTGTTCATCAAAATTTGACTTTGGCATGTGTAAATGTAATTTGAGGACGATTAAATCTAATACATTTATTTCAGATATTAAATGTAAACAAATATATAACTTTGGCCTAAGGTTGTGTCTTTTCTGTGGAGAAGCAAGTTATTAAATTTGGACAGAATGTAAAGAAATTGTGCCTATGTTGACTTTAAAGAGATTGAATGAAATGAAAATTCTGTCATCATTTACTCACCCTCAAGTTGTTCCAAACCTGTATGAGTTTCTGTTGAGCACAAAGGAAGATATTTTGAAGAATGAGGTAACCAAACAGTTGACGGTAGCCACTGACTTCAATTGTATGGAAACTAAATACTATGGAAGTCAATGGGGACCATCAACTCTTTGGTTACCTCATTCTTCAAAATATCTTCTATTATGTTCAACAGAAGAAAGAAACTCATACAGGTTTGGAGCAAGTGGAGGGTGAGTAAATGATGACTATTTTCATTTTTGGGTGAACTATCCCTTAAACAACCCTGACTATTTAGGTCACAAATGTTACAAAGAATGTAATGCAATGAAGTTGTCGTGATTGCTTTCATCTCACAGAGGCAGCAGGGCCGGCGAACGCCAGACTCAGGAGCATGAGCAGAGGGATGAGCTCATCACCGCTGTCCACGAACGGCATGCTGAGTGACCGGTCATGGCAGCGGAATCCCACCTGCGCCGGCTGGAGCACATCCGTCAGTTCCAGAAAGTACAGTGACACCATGGAGGACGCCACAATGGGTAGCTATTTTCTCAGGAGAGAGAGAGTGTGTATAATGCGATAGTCTTTATCAATTTTAAAAGTACTAAATTGACAGTTTTTCTCAAGTATGAACAGATAGTAAATATTGATAATACACAAACATATCAACACCAGAGCACAGTTTAATTACTGTAGAGCAACTGTGGCAGATGGCTGTTAAATGTCAGCACAGAGTACTGTACTCCAGGGCTGACAATGTGGTGGAAGGTAAACACTGTAGCACACTCAAACTGACGGCTGTCATGCATTTTCAATTATGTCTTCAAAGAAAATGAGGAATCCCAGTTGTTTAGAGTGTGTAATGTAATTACCTGAGATTAATTGCTCTATTGAAGTATTAAACTGGTAATAAA
This sequence comes from Sinocyclocheilus grahami, assembly GCF_001515645.1. Classification (NCBI taxonomy): domain Eukaryota; kingdom Metazoa; phylum Chordata; class Actinopteri; order Cypriniformes; family Cyprinidae; genus Sinocyclocheilus; species Sinocyclocheilus grahami. The sequence goes on along the minus strand of NW_015505514.1, from coordinate 725,777 downwards.
TGGCGGCACACACCTCTACAAAATAGAAGCAGGGTAGCAGCGTCAGACTGTCTTTGGGCGGTTTCTTCTTGATTTTTTCACGTGCAGTCATCATGGTGCTGGTCTTCTGAAGTTATTCTGTCAACACATGAGTTCATTTTAAGAACCCCATTAAAAGATTTGACGTCATCTATATTTTTGGTCTGTTTTTTCCAGAAATTCTTATAGCTCCTTAAATTTCTATATCTGCTTAAATTTTTATTTTAAGTTAATTTTGTCCATTCTAGGAGTTACAGTATAACTCTAGTATACTGTAATCATCTTTGTTTTATTTAAAACTTTGAAATATAATTTTATAGTGTGTATATACTGTATACACACACATATATATATATATATATATATATATATCGCTGTATAACTGATAACTGTAGGCTTATGTGTTATTTCATTTTTCCTTTTTTATTCAAAATATTCCCAAATGTGTTAATTATATCAAGAAATTCAGCCTGAAGAAAGAATTATTCTGGAATAAGTAACAAGCTTGCGATTAAGTACATGTTATTATTATTATTATTATTAGAGAAGAGTGAGAAGCGATTCCCTTCTTCAGCATCTCTGCATACACAAGCCCTGCATAAACAAAAATATGTGACCTTTGGTTAAATTCTATCCACAGGAAAAGGCCTGCACAAAAATGTTCAAATTATTATTTTCTCATCTGAATCAGAATGAGGCCCACCTGAATAAATGGATAACAGACTGTGTGCCTGAGGAAAAAAATATTAAATAAACAGCTCCTTTCAGAATATTCTCAAAAGAGCATAATGAACAAATGTTGATGTGGGCTATTGTTTGAGCAGGCATAGAAAGAATGTTTTGTGCTCTCTGCCAAATCAAGTAAACAAGGCACTTGAAGACTCTCCCAACTCTCGAGTGGGAGTGAGCGAGGCTCTGCTGAAATTAGCAGGGAGCCTGTTTTCAAGACTGGGAGCTCTGTTTATCTCGAATGTCTCACAGGCAAAAGATCTCTCTCTCTCTCTCTCTCTCTCTCTCTCTCTCTCTGTGTCTATGTGTGTTTTAGGGAGGAATCCATAGGCACTGAGTTCTTTCCAAAAAAGACAGTGTTTGTGCTCACACATACTCACAGCACGGGGCTTTGACTGCGGAGAAAGTTAATTAAACTTGACTGGGTTTCTCACACAAATCTGTTTCCTGTGAAAGTGGGGTTAAAGAGTGAGTTGTGTAACACAGCTACTTTCTGACCCTAGTTTGTCCCAAGAATCCAAGCAAACTGACCCAAGACACTGCGGAACAATACATGGGTCGATAAACATTTCAAGCCACGATAACCAGTCAAGGCAGAATTATTATACACTTGAAGTGAAGAGACTCAATAATGAAAAATCAATAATGTAATCAGATAAGAATGAGACAGATCAGTCTCACTAATGTTCACACATCATGAGAAAAGTCACTGATGATGAAAAATATGGCAAAGATTTCACTGGCAATTCTGATTACATTGACACAATGTAACACCTTGATTATTTTTCACGGAATAGAAATTTAATATAATTTAATATTAATATAATCTAATTTAAATTAAAATGTATTTTTGAATTTGAATTATATTAAATGATATTAATTTTAATTAATATAATTTATTCTAATTATATATATATATATATATATATATATATATATATATATATATATATATATATAT
>NW_015505514.1:711034-721745 GCF_001515645.1 Sinocyclocheilus grahami | reverse complement strand
TATATATATATATATATATATATATATATATATATATATTAATATAAAATAAAAAAATATATATAAAATATTGATTTATATATAATATTATGAATTTTAGATAATTACATATAGGCTACATAAAATAGTAATAGTAAATATAATAATATACAATTTTATATATACATTTATTTATATAATGCTAATATTATTACAGTTATTAAATGTAAATAGAGATGAAAGAGATCCGCACTCGTCCAGATTCAGCCAAAAAGGCTTATTATATTTGGCACTGAGGAAGGGTTAATACCCGCAAACGTTCTGCACCTTTGCACTTTTTTGAACATATTTTTGTGACCCCTGAGCAATAAATATAATAAGCCTTTTTGGCTGAATCTGGACGAGTGTGGATCTCTTTCATCTCTATATCATTGTATATTTTGGATCTATGCACCTTATGTTATTTGCCTACTGGAGTTTTGGACAAGTGTTTGGCTCTACAACCTTTTCTAATTGTGGATTAAATATAAATAGTAAATACAGTCATATAAAATGTTATGAATTAATTAATGTACAATAAATCATAAAATGAATATAAAATATGAATTGATATGTAATATTGTGAATTTTAGATAGATAGATGATATATATAATGCCAATATTATTACATTTATTAAATTTACTAGGCTATATAAATAGCAAATACAGTAATATAAAACTGGACATATTCATTGGTATAAAATAATATGAAATATGAATTCATATGTAGCCTAATATTTTGAATTTTAGGTAGGTAGGTAGAACTATGAACATAGATGTGTGACTATGATTGCAGTGGTGAATAGAATGGCAGGAGTTTTTTAATCGCTCAGGAATTGTTCAGCTGTCAGATGAACTGAGAGCTTGAGAGAATCACTGGCCATCAGTGCGCTGAATGACCTGCAGTCCATAACGAGATCCATACTCATGTTTACATAGATGTGCCTGCCCAATATCATCTTGACTCACGCTGTAAAGTGCGACTGAGATGTTGTTTGTTATGTAAAACTACAATCGCAGCCGTACAGCAGTGTCACTGCGACAACCTCAGTGATCATTTATCGTAATAATACCGCATCTCCACTGGACGCGACGCGACGCGACCGTACCCGCGCGCGCTTTAATTCCCACACAGAATTACAATGGCAGCGTTCTGGTCGCGTCGGGACGTTGTTTATTCTGCTGCTGTGTATCATGCAGGTAGAAAACCGCGGAAAATCTCACCTTGACTGCAAAAAACAGGCGATTCCCTGACGGAACGGGGATATCCTGAGGGACAATTCCCAGCGTATTCCTTCTTCACGAGGTTTAGACTGCAGCTCGTTCAGTTCACATTCCTCTTTCTGCTCACGTTTTCCACGGAAAAATCACACAGCCGTGGACTCCTGTTATGTGCCTGACTGCTGGAGCCAACCACAATGCTCCTCAACTCACTGAGCTGCTGTTCTGCAGTCAGGCATCCAGGCTATCTGAGGGGCTTCAGTAGCAGAAGGACCGCACTATAAGATATCAAATGATTGGTCAATGCATGAAGCTGCCTCCATTGATCTTAATGTAAAATCGTTCCATCCTCAGCAGTCATCAGGTGTGGCAGCATTCCTAAGCATCTTCTGAGTGTGATCTGCTCTGGTCTCCTCCAGCAGTGGTAACATGCTACTGCACAGGTAACTATAACAGGGTGGGGTAGGAACTGGTTTAACTTATATACCCAGTGGCAGGATGAAAACACACAAGAACACCTCTAAACCTCATAATGCCCTGTTTCCTGTAGCCTTACAAACATTTTCCCTTTCAGCCCTGTTAGGGACCACCAAATAACCAAAGATGTCGATTGCATGTTTTATTCCTTTAAATTGTGAAGATGGAATAAATGACACAAATCTGTTCTATAACGTGTCATCTAAATCGATTAAACACACAGAGTCACACAAATCATTATGGGGACATTCCTTAAACGTAATGGTTTTTCTACTGTACAGACTGTATTTTCTATCCCCTTACCCTAAACCTACCCATCACACAAAACTTTCTGCATTTTTAGATCGGCCCTCGATATAAAAAGCCAAATTGTCTTGGTACTTAATATTTTTATCTTTCATGAATAACATTTACAACATTTTCTTCAGTAGTGCCTATCAATAATGTATCACGGTTTCAAATACATTTTAAGTATATAGAAGATACATTCAAAAGTTTGGGGTGGTAAAAATGAAATAAATCTTTTTAAAATATTTTTGAAAGAAGTCTATTATTCTCACCAAGGCTGCATGTATTTGATCAAAAATACAGTAAAAACAGTAATATTGCGAAATTTTATTACAATTTTAAATGACTGCTTTTTATTTGAATCCTTCAGAAATCATTCTAATATGCTGATTTGCTGCTCAAGAAACATTTCTGATTATTATAACGTTGCTTATTTTTTGGTAAACACTGAAATTATCTTCCCCGGGGTCTTTGACGAATGTAAAGTTCAAAAGAACAGCATTTATTTGAAATGAAAATATTTTGAAACAATATCTTTAGTGTCACGCCTTAAAAAACGTATTAATTTCTTTCAAACAAATACAGTTTGCAAGATAGGACTAAGTGTTATGATCCCAATATTCAGCACCATTTAGCCGCACCGTAGAACATTTTCCCTTCACTGTGAGCAGAACACAGCGAGACGCAGCAATTGTTACGCTCTGATTTTGCTTCAGCAAGAATCCAGGATCATGGCCTAATACATGTCTGTGGTACTTACCCTAATACCCAATAATCAGTTGTGAATTTACAATTGCTTTATGCGTGACTGGGGAACAATAATAGTACATCTCATCAGAAATAGTGGCTGCTTCTTTCAGTGGCCAGTTCCCTGACTATCCTCCACTGGACCTGTCCTCTGATGCCCAACTCCTTCAGCAGCCTTTTAGTGGAGCTAGCCACAAAGCCCCTGCAGCCCACTTCCACCGGGTATACTTTCACTGTCCAGCCGCGCTCCTCTGCCTCAGCTGGCAAGTTGGCATATCACAGCTTCTTCCTTTCAAAGGCCTCGTTAATGGCCTCTTCCCAAGGGACTGTCAGTACGACTATTATGGCGATCCTACTGGAGTTGGACCAGAGAACCAGGTCTGGGCGCAAATTGGTGACTGCAATTTCGAATGGGAAAATGAATCTGTGGATTAAATCGACTCGCATTTCCCAGTCTCTGGCTATATTCAGCTGGCCTGCGTCAGGGGACAGGCACTTAGCACGCTTTTTCTCCCCTTCCCTAACAAAGGACTGCCTTTTTGGAAAGGTATTCTTTGCATTTTGGGGGATGGCGTTTGTTGACACTCTCTTGGTCTCTATTGCTGCCGCCAAGCACTTCAGTACTTGATTGTGGCGCCATGTGTACCATCCCCGTGTCAGGCTGGTCTTACAACCCACCAAGATATGTCTGAGGTTTGCCGGGGCTGCACACAAGTGGCCAGCTGGGTCTTGTCCACACCATACCTGCAAGTTTTTTGGAGAGGGAAACACATCATATGTGGCTCTCATGATAAATTATATAAATAAATAAAAAACTACTGACTCCAAATTTAATATGAAGAATGAAAAATCCATTAAAAATCATTACAATTAAAAAAAACTGGCTGTATGTATGTTTTTTAATGACCTTTGGGGCATTCTGATCTTGAAATGATTTTTCTTTGCTTTCAGATAGTCTGCATATGGGTATCAACTGTGGTTGCATTGAAAGGAAAAAGTATGAACCCCCAGCAAGCTGCTGCCGCTGAAGGCCTGGAGAGATGCCTGACGGCCCGCTGGCCATGTCTCTGAAGAGCACCCCGTGCCGTGATGACCTCTTGAATTAGAGCCAAAGCACAGTGGCTGGCCAACACACTTTTCCCCCTGATTTCCCATCGATTTCTGTGGACGCATCCTCATACTGTCCCTGCAGTTAAATAGTGCCGTTATTGAAGTGGCTGTCAACAGGTATGTGATCATTCTAATGGTCTGCTGTGGGCAGGATCAGTAGGGCATCTTTTGTATCTACTGATGTAACGCATTATGCTGGTTTGCCAGCGAATAAGTATGATGGATGTATAGCATGACTGTATTTGTCAGGTTTATCACCTCCCTATTGTTGACAGACAATTTAATGATGAACAAAACCTATTTTATTACAAAAATTGTTATTACATACTACAACTTTATAAAACAAAATGCATGGTTCATATTTACAACAGCAAAAAAAAAAAAGACATTATTCACTCTCTCTAGCGGACACTGTGGCTGGGAGAAAACCCAGTCTTGCAGGAAGTTTCTAAGTAAATAAAGACTGCTTTGCTGTATAGATCTATACGTCATTCACAATGAGAGATCCATGTAGCTGTAACATTTCCCCACTTTTCAGGCGGTCTGGTCCTTATGTTAGTGTGGATGGGATTCTTCTCCAGAGACCTCCACACAGACAGTTCTTGATCCAGCGCTGCTCCCACTGTCTCATGGCGTTGGTTTTATTTGGGGATCTCAGCATGGTGACACAGCCACACCTAAACAGACCAGAGACTCACTGAGGAGTGCTGCTAAATATAGTCTGTGAAGAAAGAGTCTCTATGCAGACGCCAGCATCATGTGTTGATGAAAGATTTGCAGGCTTAAAAAAAAAAAAAAAAAAAAAATTTTTTTTAAAAGAGCGTAGCGCAACACAGTTGGTTTAAAAGTCTTATTTTTGTATGAAAAGTAATTTAATTTACTGCCTTTATCCTTCACAAACAGTTTTTTAAAAGCAGTCATTAAAACTTCTCTCTCGCTCTCTCTCTCTGATCAGTAAGATTGTAATACTTTTATTCATCAAGGATGCGTTAAATGGATCAAAGGTGACAGAAAATACATTTATAATGTTACAAAAAAAATTAAAACAAATGCTGTTCTTTTGCATTTTCTATTTATCAGAGAATCTTGAAAAAAATTACCACAGTATCCATAAAACCAATAAGCAGCACAACTAATGTCAACATTGATAATAATTTTAGTATGATATCTAAAGGATCATGTGACACTAAAGACTGGAATAATGATGCTGAAAATTCAGCATCACAGGAATAAATTACAATATATTCTATAATATAAAATATATAGTATTATTATATATACATATATACAGTATATATATATATATATATATATACATATACACACATATATACAGTATATTCATATATACAGTATATACATATATATATATATATATTAGGGCTGTCAATTAATTACAATTTTTACTCTAATTAATTACACAGTGTGACTTAATTAATCGCACATCAAATTTGGCTGAGAAATTCCCTACAAACGATCATTTAAAGCCATTATTGTGTTAAATGAGAAACGCATGAAATAGATATTATAAAAAGAAACTTTAGAATTTTTTTTCTTTTTCACTATTGCTTTATTTCATTTTTTTATTAATAAAGTTGTTTTTTTTTTATTAATTTGTAAACATTAAATTGTTTTAATGAAATTATACTCTAAATAAGAAACGTACCAGTATGTGGCAGTAAATCTCTGCCACATGAAAAAGTCATTGAGTCATTCATTCATTCAGTTCATTCAAACAACCGATTCATTCAGGAATGAAGTAAATGGCTCTCTTTAATCATTGGTTCACCCAATTCGTTCAAATGCGGGTTCATTCAGGAACTGTGTGTTGCTCAGAGACGCACAACAGTTCTGCTGTGGCTTTAATAGGTCATCTTTGCGTCAGCAAAACTGAGCAAAAGCAGACAATATGGTGTTTAAAATGTGACAACATTAACTTCTTATTTACTGAACTGTTGTATAAAATCACATTTGCACTCGTGCTATTCGGGACAAAAACAGCACTGTGTGTGATATTGCTCTTGCTGCTTGTGTGCTATCGCTTATCATGTGATATAAATATTAGACAAAAACTCATACAGCAACATTTTATTTTTTTGGCCCAATATCTTGAATTTTAGGAGCACATAACTGCATTTATGGACTACATACTTGTTGCCCTGCATCATGTTTGTCAACAGTCAACTGTATGAAAGGTAAGATGACGTACAGGTCTGGTGGTGGGGCCAGTGCGTTAACTGCGTTTTCCATAACTAATTAAATTAACACAATAAACTGACAGCCCTAATATACATATCATTTTAAGTGTAGAGTTTCATATAATTTCATTTAATTTTAAGAATTAAAATACACATTTTATTTAAAAAAAAAATCTATATGAACTAATTTGTTGTCAATTTTAATTCAAGGAAATTTAATTTCAAGTGATACCTGGTGCAGGCTTTGCTATCTTCTGTTGGAGAGATGCCCGGATGTAAACATCGCAGGTGGTCCATCCTCTGAGATGCTGGACTTCTGAAACAACACCACCAAAACGGTAATGCACTAATGACTAGCAACAATTAAACCTTTTATCAGACAATTTTCTGTCAAATTAGTTCCTGTCACAAATAGTATGGATTCAGCCATTTTGGAGCTTGGCTGCCCAGTTCTTAACTTTCATTAGTGAACAACTGAAATTAGTGTTGTCAAAAGTACCGGTACTACGCTAAATGCAAGTCAATACATTTAGAAACGTGATGATATGCTCCCATTAGGGCTGGGCAAAAAATCGAATGCGATTTTCACGCGAATCTCATCAGTAAAGCCGCTTATGGTGATTAGTAGTAAATCTCCAGCACGTGCTTTCAGATGGAGCAGCATTTACTACACAGAGCCATAGATCACTGACAAGCTACACAAAATCACGTTCAAAATTGCACGTGATTCATTGCCGATTTTGAACAGCTTTGATCTACGGCTCTGTGTAGTAAATGCTGCTCCATCTGAAAGCACGATTTTTTGCACAGCCCTAGCTCCCATATGTCTGTGAGCGCTCTGTGAAAAGCATCAGAGGTTTCTATTTACACTGTGTTTTTACAGCGTTGAGCATTGTAGCCAATCACCAACATGTTTTAGAGCATGTTAACCTAATGGCCAATCAGAGGTTTTTAAGTCAGAATCCGCTCAATATGGCCAGGGTTTATTCAGCGTGAGCTCTGCTCGCTCGCGAATTGTTCATTACAACCAACAAAATATAAACACTATGTAAATAAGAGACTCATTGTGCAAAATAAACTGTTTTTTTTATTATAATGTGAGTTTTCTCTTTATGATTATAATGTGAGTTGTCAGTGAGCTTGCACTGCGGGTTGAATTGATAACTGCATTGATTATAAAAGGATTGCTTTTTGCACAATTTCTCTATATGACCCTTTCATGATTTGAATAAAGTTTTAGTTTGCATACTGCTAAGTACACATTGCAAAGTTTCGGGAGTGATGACCATATTAAAATGTGGGACTGAATCTGAAATGGCGATGTTTGACACACAACGCTAACCACAGCAACGGATGTGACAAAACTAAGCTGATGTGCCAGAATAGATCTGTGCATTAAGTCTTGCAGTGCAAGTGCAATATACCTGACACTTGTTCCGTTACCTCTAATGCATTTCTTAGTTTTTATTACTAACTTTACTTTAATGCAATGTTTACTTACTTGAACAATATTTGAAAGTTACAAGCTAACGTTTTAATGTATTATTTACTTACAATTATTAATAGCATTAATACTTAACTAATTTAATTAGTTAAATAAAAAATATATACAGTACTCTATGATACCGCAATTGGTATCGCGAACTGTGAAATTTTACTGGTATTGGTAGACTACTGAAATATTTATATTGTGACAACACTAATTGAAATTTTTGGGTGAACTATCCCTTGAAGAAACCCATAAAGGCTCACCTGAACACCTCCACCTGTGCGTTGGGGTTGACTCCAGGCAGGGTGTACGTTTTGCCGAACTGTAGTCTGAGCGGGTGTTTGCTCTGGATCTTAGTTATGACACCATCGTTGATGGGCAGCTAGTCCATGCTGGGTACCAGGAGCTGACTGGGCAGCAGACAGCACTCATCAATCAACGTCTCATCAGGGTCCTGCGGGTGACTCTCATCTCGAGCTGCCAGTCAAAAGAAAACAGCAAAACAGAGTTCATTTTTTTAACAGCTCAACTGACATGTTGGCTCAAAGCGTGACAGAGGGTTTAACTCACAGCAGAGCCAGAGTTTGGTAAGCAGGCGGAAGAGAAGAAACATGCTGTCCTGGTTGTCAGATGTGGCCGTGTAGATGGGCAAACAGCCTGGTTTCAGCAGGCCCCAAATACGGATCATCACCTGCATCTCTCTGAGCATCCCCAGAGACGCACCGTCCCGCAGGAACCCGAAACCTGGACGCACAATGGAGCCCTGCAAAGATATTCAGTCATAAAGTACCATGTTAAACTCAAAATTAGCAGCACAATGACTGCTGGTAAAGGCCGCCAAGTTGAGCTCACCTGATTGGGTAGGTTGGCCAGCAGATAAAGGACAAAGTCTTCCACCCACTGAATGAGCTGCTGGAGGGACTGGAGGGGTGGTCCGTCTAGAACAAACTCCTCCGTCTTCAGGTTGATCATCACCTTATCAATGTCTGAACACATTAAATTATCAGAAATCACCATTGAGCTGCATTCACACTCACAAACTCTCGCAAGCAAAAAACAATTAATTCTATTATCAATATCAGTGTTGGGGGTAATGCATTACATGTAATGTGAGTTATGTAATCAGATTACTTTTTTCAAGTAACTAGTAAAGTAATGCATTACTCTTAAATTTACAATGAAATATCGGAGTTACTTTTTCAAATAATGAATGCAACTTACTTTGTTTTCTCATTTATTTACTGAAATCAAGCCCAGCATAGGTGACAAAAAGAAATACAAAAGTAACGTAATGCATTACTTTCCTTAATAAAAAAGTGACTTTATTAGTTGCTTTTTTTATGGAGTAACTCAATATTGTAATGCATTACTTTCCTTAATAAAAAAGTGACTTTATTAGTTGCTTTTTTTATGGAGTAACTCAATATTGTAATGCATTACTTTTAAAAAGTTACTTTCCACAACACTGGTCAATAGTGTAGCAAAGTATGAAGCACTGCTCAAACAGATGTCATTCAAACCAAGCACTTTTCTGTTGGTCAGTGCGGCAAACCCACGAGAACAACTTGAACATTAGCAGAATCTGCAGGGGGAACTTTTCGCCCTTGCATGAAACTCCCAACTGCACGAATTCCTACTGAAATTAATGGAAGTTGCCTCTGAAATTTTGCAGAGCAGCTGTAAAAGTCACCGCATACAATGTAAAAGTAATTGTCATACAGTTACAATGTAAGCCTAATACATTATTTTTTTTATTTACTTTTTATGATTTACTTGCTGTGAAAATAAATAATAATTTTCTATTATTATTCTATTATTTGGATGACAAAATATAACTGAAATATAAGCCCCACAATTATGATTATCTTAAATAATTGTGATTAAATGAAATAACAATGATCTGACGATTAATTAATAATTGGAAAAAGGCCTACTCTGAAGCATGTTTTGGGTGGCAGGTAATTACCAGTGTCATTGTTTTTGGTACAGATCTCAGACAGTCGGTCTCCAGGACTCTTGTCGGGGGTGTTCAGCACATGAGGTCTCAGCAAAGACTTCAGCGTGGAGCTGATGGCGACGAGGAGCAGTTTAGCGTGGAAGTCACAGGCTCTTGCTGCAGTGGCAGATGACAGTTTACACAGAGACGCCTTCACTGCCACTATACGGGTGGACAAAACCTTCACCGCAAGCCATGAAAGACAGAAAAACCACAGTATAGTTAAAAAAAAAACTGATTTGAAGTCTAAATCTTTGTAATGGATCTACCTGCTGGAGTGCTTGGTTTTGTCTCATGTACTCTTCGTGAAGCTTCTCCAGAAGGTTATGCACCATGCTGGGCTGTGCATGCAGCAGGACGTCTCACCAGTCGTATCCAGTCACCATGCAGTACTCCAGGAGGAACAGCAGGTGCCGCAGTAGTGTGTTCATGTCCAACATTTGGCCCATTGATGGAGACACTCGGATCATGTGCAACTGAAATCAGAGGTGAACTCTAAGATCTTACGGTGCTTCTGTCATCACTAGGTGTCAAGCCATCATACCTTGCCTTGATTGTCTACTCCCACCAGAGCCAGAGATGTCCAGGAGAACTGAAGAGCTTTGAAGTGCAGCGTTGGGCCACCGGCTCTCTGACGTTTAATGGCGGGTTCTTCTCCAACACGCTGGGAGGAACCAGAGGAACCGTAGAACACTCCCATGGTGTGCAGGGAAAGGCGATGGAGGATCTGGATCTTGCCGTCATGGAACGCCAGGGCAAGACCTGAGGACAACAAAATAATCATCAACCAAAGCCATCTTAAAGCTACGTTCCTAGAAGTAGGAGAAAGGATAACGTAGCCGTACCGAGGCCTGGGAAGAACTTGGTATCTGAGGCGACTTTGAGATCAGTGTTCGAGATGGAGATGGGAAGTTTAGGCAGAGCGACAGCAGACACACGCTCCAGATCGTTGGTCGCCGAGAGGATACGCCACTTCAGAATCATTGGCTGCTTTTCACCCACTGAAGATGACGAGAAAACAAACAACAAACATTTGTCTTCTGATGACATCAGCAACTTTCAATCAAATCCAGGGAACTAATGCAGCATAATGAAGCTTTATATATATATATATATATATATATATATATATATATATATATATATATATATATATATATATATATG
>NW_015505514.1:709915-710805 GCF_001515645.1 Sinocyclocheilus grahami | reverse complement strand
TATATATATATATATATATGTTTGTGTGTGTTTATATGTATATTAAAAACATTGCATTATTGTAATTTTACATTTAAAACTTAAAAAGTGTGTAATACTTTAACGATCTGGTTTAATGTAACTTACCCACAGGTGATCGATGTTGGAAGATATTATTAACTGGGAGACCCTCCTTCCGCAAGGACCAGCACTCTACAATGCTGCCCATCTGACTGGACGCACAGAGCAGCACCTTCAGAAACACAGGTATCACAAAAAAATCATGGTATGATAAAATAACGGGAAAACAGCTTATAGCATGAAAATTAGGGAATTAACATCCAATTTCTGGCAGACACTGATAGCCAAAAATGATACTACCGGTATATCTATACTAGCTTATGACATTGTATTATGTACACTACCGATCTAAAGTTTTAGGGTCTGTAAGACTTTTTTTATTAATACTTTTATTCAGCAAGGATGTATTAAATTGATTAAAAGTGGCAATAAAGACATTCATGTTATAAAGAAAATTCTATTTCAAATAGATCCTGTTCTTTTGAAATTTATCCATCAAATTAAAAAAAAGCATCACGGTTTCCACAAAAACTATTTTCTACTGTGACAAAAATATTTCTTGAGCAGCAAATCAGCATATTAAGAGTGATTTCTGAAGGATCATGTGACACTGAAGACTGGAGTAATAATGCTGAAAATTCAGCATTGCATCACATACAATAGAATATTACAATAGAAAACAGTTATTTAAAAATTTTATAATATTTCACAATATTATGAACTCTTACATGCTCAAATTTCTGAACAATAATATATATATATATATATATATATATATATATAGGTGCATCTCAATAAATTAGAATGTCGTGGAAAAGTTCATTTAAGTA
>NW_015505514.1:703426-709763 GCF_001515645.1 Sinocyclocheilus grahami | reverse complement strand
ACAATATTATACACAATATTACAAATCCATACGGTTTGTCTAAAAATTAACACAAATTAAAATTTAAAATTTTTAATATTTACATTCCAAACATTTAAAACAACTAATAAATACTACTAAGTGATTTTACGCATCACAATGTACAATATTATAAAATATAGTTCTTTTATTTTGCAAGTGTGCTTGATGTTCATCATCTCACCTGTTCTGAGTTTTCGCGTGTGAGAAATTTAAGGTGTGTGACGGCCGGATACTTGTCCCTCCGGACCGGGTCGGTGGTGCAGCGCATGAATAGCGAGGGCAAGAGCTCGGTGTCGATGCGGCACTTCTCATTCACCACGCTCACGCACACTTTATAGAACTGCACTGGAGAAGAGCTGCTGCCATCGGTGGCCGCCACCACTATATTCCCGCCGCTCGTGAAGGCGATGTCAGCCAGCGCCACGCGGCCCCTCAGCCTGCACAGGCTCTCGCTGGCCGTCAGCAGAGTCCCGTTTGGCTTTAACAGTGACACGGTCACCAAACCGCTCACCGTCACTGCTAACCAGCCCTCCATGGGCTTCCCGCCAAACAACGTGAGAGAGGGCGAGAACTTCACCCGGGAAAACTTCTCTCCAAAGTTCGTAGAGCCAGACTGAAGAGAAACAAAGACATCAGGGTGTTAGTTGGTTAGTTAGTTATGTTTGTGTGTTTAGTTAGTAGATGGTAAGGAGATTTCCTTACCTTTTCAACATGCAGGGCGAGTTTAACTCCATTGTGTAACCACGAGAGGGCTATGATTGGGTCTCCGTCCAATGAGCTGCTCTGTGTGCACTCCCAGCTGTTCACCAGGTGCTCTGTCATGCCCCAACACTTGATCTGACCATCACCATCAGCAGACAACAGCCTCGAACCTGGTGGACCACAACACTCAATTGAGAACAGTGAGATCACTTCAGATCCATTTAGGAGAATCTCGAGAAACCTTTCATGAACATGTCTGGGCCACATTTAACACCAAAACTAAAAAGAAAAGAAAAAAAATTATATTTTGCATAATTTTTTTATGATTATTTGCATTGTGACTTCCTTATGACAATAAAACACATTATTTATGGATTTAATTATTTCTAAATAAAATGGTACATTTAATTCTTAATTTAATGAATCATTTATTTCATTTAGTGTTATTTCAGTAGTACGCATTTCCTATTATATTTTTTTTATTAATATTTTATATTAGTTAGTTCATTTTTATATTTTCAGTTTTAATGTTAGTTTATCTTTTAGTCATTTGGTTAGGTGTTTTTGTCATGTTTATTTCTCTCTTTTTTGGTTTCATTTCTAGGTTTCTAATTCTCATTTCAGTTGTATCTATTATTTTCAATTAGTAATTTTAATGCATATTTCAGTTAGTTGCCAAGGCGACATTTCTCATTTTTGTTCAGTTTGAGTTTTCCATGTAATATTTATATTGATTTATTTTATTTTAGCATTATTTGAACAGTTTTAGGTAACAACAATAACCCTGATTTGCAGTATTTTGGTTCTATATTTTATATTTCCCCTTACATTTTTCATCAATCTATAATGAAATATTTCTTTTAAAAATAGAAGGGTCTTCATAATAACCTTATTTAAATTGTAAAGTATGTATACAATATAGTAGCATCTATTGTTCCGTCTCTACTTGATGCAGATTTAAATACAATCATTACATTGCAGTAATAGACTAAAATTACTGTATTACAATAACTAGAATACCCATTTTATTGAGCGGGGGAAAGACAAAAGTACACGGACCCCGTGAAGGCAGGGTGATGTTCGCTGCTTAAAATGGAAAATAATCGAAGATGGTGGAGAGATTCAAAAATTAAAACGCTAGGCTCTTATTCCGAACACAAACGGTTAGCATCCCCTTGACATTTCAAAATCATTAATGTTAGCCTTACACTTACAAGTGACATATAAAACTTCTCTGTTCACACTGCCAGTTAGCTTCATGCTATTATAGACCACAGTATACTGGCGGGAAATTACAATACACAAAAAAGAACAAAAATAGTCATTGCACAAAGTCATATTTTATTAAAACACGATCTGCTATGTTAAAAGTTACCCAATATAACTTATTTTATATTTCATGAGATGTTAACACATTTACTCACCTGATAAACCGTGTCAGAGGACTGCTTTCTCGAAGCTTCGACTTCAGATGGACCCAAGACAGTGATGACGCGTTTCAACGGTCACCAGGATCGTAATCCTCCCATTTTTTTACATTTTCTTTTTTTTATTGTGTACAATTATAACACCATATATTTCAAATATATTACATTTGCATCAAAAAAAAAAAAAATTAAATTAAAAATTAAAAAAAAAAAAATATATATATATATACTGTATATATATTGCTCTTGAGGAATGGGCCAAAATACCAGCAACCGTGTGTGAAAACCTTGTGAAGACTTACAGAAAATGTTTGACCTCTGTCATTGCCAACAAAGTGTATATAACAAAGTATTGAGATGAAATTTTGTTATTGACCAAATACTTATTTTCCACCATAATTTGCAAATAAATTCTTTAAAAATCCTACAATGTGATTTTCTGGATTTTTTTTCTCATTTTGTCTCTCATAGTTGAGGTATACCTATGATGAAAATTACAGGCCTCTCTCATCTTTTTAAGTGGGAGAACTTGCACAATTGGTGGCTGACTAAATACTTTTTTCCCCCACTGTATATATATATATATAATAAACGCTATGCAAGGGTGTAATGCAGCGTCTATGGGGGTGACGGTAAATTTAATGTTGTTCTCTCTTCTGACTGCGGTTAGAAGTCTCTCTCTATTTTTTTCCTATTTTTGAAAGTAATAAAAACATTATCGTGGAGTTTTTATTTTGCTATTTGAGCAAATGTGAATGCAAAAAAATATATATGTTTGTCGTAGTCTTCCATTCTACGACGACTTCCGCTGCTGAGAAACCCGGAAAGAGCAGCATCTACGGGTGTGCTAAACAGCAGAGAATGCTTTCTCATTAAATGGGCATTATGGCTCTACATTTTTCATAATTCCAGAAAATTATTGGAAAACACAAACTGAATTTGAGAAAATAAATAAAATGCATCTTTCGTAGGGCCTAAAATGTCAGTTTTGTTCAACTTTTAATAACTTTTAAAATAAATTACTGTTATATTGTTTTATGATTACAATTAATTAGCCATACTTTTTGATTAATATATATATATTTAATTTAACTGTTGGAGTCAAGAAAAATTTAAATGGAAAAAAATGAATTTGGAAAAAAATAAAAATAAAATTGATTTCACAGGGCCATACATTGCATCTTGATCAGATGAAAAGGAAATCAGAATCATTTTAAAATCTGAAGGGAAGCCTGTTTTTGTTCATCAGACATGAAATGTCAATGATTTTTCACTGTGAACAATTAGGCCTAATGTAAATTTTACAATAATTAACTGGTAACTGTAGTTGTAATACTGTAAATGGTGGTTTTACAATTATATCGTAATAACAGCAAATGTATTGTAATTAATTATACAGTATTATGATAGCACTATAAATAAAATAAATAATTCAAATATTAAAAAAATATATTAAAAGGTTATTTTTGGTAAATTTAATAATCACGCCACTGTTTACCTTCATTGTTTTCTCTCTAACTATTGAAGTTACAGGTCCACGTACAGCAGCTGTGTTCCATGCACAAATCCAACACATCACGGTTCAAAAGATGAAATGGATGCGTTTCAAAACCTCAGTTAAGAAAAAAAACACTATTTAAACTTAATCAAGCTAACTACAAATTAATATTACACCATAAATTTACATACATCCTGATTAAACATACTAATCATTGATGTCAATGTGAAGTCAATATGACATCAATTGGACGTTTAAAACTTGATGTTGATTTGACGTATATTGAACGTCAAACATATTGGACTACATAAATGTTAAACCAATTTCAGTGCAGGATAACCTCATATTTTTACCCAATTAACCACCAGAAGAAATGGCAATAAAGCTGAACTTCAAATGATGCTTTACAGCATCTTGATCAAATCTTGACTAATTTTTGACGTCAAATTGACATCAAGGTGCCCACTGGGTTACAGTTGAAGTCCTTCTCTGATTTTATTATTGTTTGCAAGGTTGCAACGTTACTTTGCAATATTTTAAATACTTTTGGGTATTTTGCATGGTCTGTTATTGGACTGTCACACGGGTGGGAGTTTTAACTCCTATTCACTGTGAATAAAAACATAATTTAGCTGATGCAGAGAGACATATAGACCGTGCATCATAACTTTACTACGTGTAAACGTCATTTGGCGGTGTTTACTTGGAAAACCAGCTATATTTTTCTTGCATTCGAATAATAAACCTGAAACAATAGAAGAAGGATTGGAAATTAATTTAATTTACAAATAAGGTAGGAAATGTGCATACTTTTAAATCGACACCTACCACGGTGTTTCTTAATTTGTCATCTGTGATCCCTTTTGAGAGTCACC
Organism: Sinocyclocheilus grahami; assembly: GCF_001515645.1. Taxonomy (NCBI): domain Eukaryota; kingdom Metazoa; phylum Chordata; class Actinopteri; order Cypriniformes; family Cyprinidae; genus Sinocyclocheilus; species Sinocyclocheilus grahami. The sequence continues at coordinate 705,240 of NW_015505514.1, read as the reverse complement.
GCTCGCCACTGATATAATATATATATATATAGATATATACAGTGGGTACGGAAAGTATTCAGACCCCCTTAAATTTTTCACTCTTTGTTATATTGCAGCCATTTGCTAAAATCATTTAAGTTATTTTTTTTCCTCATTAATGTACACACAGCAACCCCATATTGACAGAAAAACACAGAATTGTTGACATTTTTGCAGATTTATTAAAAAAGAAAAACTGAAATATCACATGATCTGGCCAAGGTTACAAAAAAATTTCTGCTGCACTTAAGGTTCCTAAGAGCACAGTGGCCGTCCAGCCAAACTGAGCTATCGGGGGAGAAGAGCCTTGGTGAGAGAGGTAAAGAAGAACCCAAAGATCACTGTGGCTGAGCTCCAGAGATGCAGTCGGGAGATGGGGGTTCAAAAGATGAAATGGATGCGTTTCAAAACCTCAGTTAAGAAAAAAAACACTATTTAAACTTAATCAAGCTAACTACAAATTAATATTACACCATAACTTTACATACATCCTGATTAAACATACTAATCATTGATGTCAATGTGAAGTCAATATGACATCAATTGGACGTTTAAAACTTGATGTTGATTTGACGTATATTGAACGTCAAACATATTGGACTACATAAATGTTAAACCAATTTCAGTGCAGGATAACCTCATATTTTTACCCAATTAACCACCAGAAGAAATGGCAATAAAGCTGAACTTCAAATGATGCTTTACAGCATCTTGATCAAATCTTGACTAATTTTTGACGTCAAATTGACATCAAGGTGCCCACTGGGTTACAGTTGAAGTCCTTCTCTGATTTTATTATTGTTTGCAAGGTTGCAACGTTACTTTGCAATATTTTAAATACTTTTGGGTATTTTGCATGGTCTGTTATTGGACTGTCACACGGGTGGGAGTTTTAACTCCTATTCACTGTGAATAAAAACATAATTTAGCTGATGCAGAGAGACATATAGACCGTGCATCATAACTTTACTACGTGTAAACGTCATTTGGCGGTGTTTACTTGGAAAACCAGCTATATTTTTCTTGCATTCGAATAATAAACCTGAAACAATAGAAGAAGGATTGGAAATTAATTTAATTTACAAATAAGGTAGGAAATGTGCATACTTTTAAATCGACACCTACCACGGTGTTTCTTAATTTGTCATCTGTGATCCCTTTTGAGAGTCACCGCTCGCCACTGATATAATATATATATATATATATATATATACTCTGACCTGTGTCCTGTGGTTATCCTACCACAACCTGGCGCTATACAAGCATAATGTTAGAAATGACACAGAGTGACATGTACCGTAGCTGTTTTAGAGGCTGTGTTCGAAATGGCATACTTGCTTACTGCTTACTGCCCAGTACACAGTGCATACTGCCTACTATTTTTTTTAAAGAATAGTGTGTGAAACAGTATACAATAAGCAATAAATGTTTCAAAGTAGTATGCTTAAGTGCTGTCACATGACAAACACTGAACATTAATTCAGCACAGCTGTCAAAGTTGTTACCTTAGAAACAAATGAGCTAACTGTTCTTTTTACAAAGGCTTGTTAAGGCTTCATACTAGTAAACAATGCTATATTGCCCAATTGAACCCATTTCATAATTGATTAACTTTTCATATTGGACAGAACTAAATCAACACTGAGCTGTCTTTATTGATATTTTTGGTAGTTACACTAAGTGGCGATATATTAAAAAGCGATATAGTCTAGTTACACTAAGTGCAAATAATGATCAATTCTGTTCACACTAAAATAGCATTTTCTTTAGCAACAGGAGTGTAAATAGTAGTT
>NW_015505514.1:698847-701833 GCF_001515645.1 Sinocyclocheilus grahami | reverse complement strand
TATATATATATATATATATATATAAATTGTATTAGATGAATGCCACTTTATTGGGACAAAAACCTACCTAAAGCATACACAACACTGTATTATTGAGGCGTTTTATTTCCACTTTCAAATATTTACTTAATTTTTATTGAAAATAAATTTCTTTCTGATCTGGTATGTGATGGGAAAAGGAGAAGCATGAGTTTGACAAAAGCCAGAATCGAACTCGGGTCGACTGCGTCAAAAAGTGGGAAGTCGTAGTCTAAAGAGTCGGACTCATAACCCAAAGGTTGTGGGTTCGAGTCTTGTACTGGCAGGGATTGTAGGTGGGGGGAGTGAATGTACAGCGCTCTCTCCCACCTTCAATACCACGACTGAGGTGCACTTGAGCAAGGCACCGAACCCCCAACTGCTCCCCGGGCGCCGCAGCAAAAATGGTGTGTGTGTGTTCACTGCTGTGTGTGTGTGTGCACTATGGATGGGATAAATGCAGAGCACTAATTCCGAGTATGGGTCACCATACTTGGCCACATGTCACGTCACAAAAGCAAACAGCTCACGTTTTACTTGCTGCGCCACTGATACTTCGGAAATGCATGTGCATGTGCAAGCTTTTGCAGTGCTGTTAATCACAGCCAGGCATTGGTGGGCGGAGTTAACATAAATAGCCTCTGCCAACGAAATGGTCTATTTTTCCTTAGAGTAATACACTCCATTTCATTTTGGAGCTGCTTGACAGTGGAATTGAATTCTGTGTGCATAATTGAAATATTTTTATTTATACATTTTATTTATATATTATATTGCTGCAATATTATTATTATTTAATATCTTTGAAAGAATCTGTACTGTATAAAGCGCTATAAAGATAAAGGTGACGTCATTTGATGATCGGAAACGTGCTGTAGAGATTAAAGTACAATTTATGTCCTACTAACAATACTGTTTTCAGATACACCGCGATAGTTTGTAGTTTACATGTATATGTATATATGTACAAATACAAGTGTTACATTTATAATTACTATTCCCCACCTCCAGTTCACTCACGCGTTTGAAGATGAAACGTCACATGGAGCGCATTGCATTCTGGGAAACAGTATCCCATGCAGCGTCTTCAGATGCATACATCAAATTTCAGCCAATGTAGCAGGTAATCCGGGCATTCCATGCATACAGAAAATTCACATACTATTCAAAGTATACACATAGCATACTGCAATATAGTATGGTAGTATGCCATTCCGAACAGCTTCTGTACTGATTTCAGTGTACTTGAGTTATATTTAACAGATTCTGGCAAATATAGTAAGTCATCCGGGTATTACATGCATACAGAAAATTTGCATACTATAAACAGCATACATACAGGATACTGCAGAAATAGTAAGAGTAGTATGATAGTATGGCATTTCGAACACAGCCACAGACTAGCCCTTCCACTTCAGTAACCTATTTTATTACTTATTATTCCTACATATAAACAATACGCTGTTTGACCTTGGTACTTGAATTAAATAAAATTTAATCAAATATATTATTGGGATTCAATGAATTACAGAAAAATTTACAAATTATTTAAGTTAATTGTAATATCAAATGGGGGGGAACCGTTTCGCTTGGTCAAAAATCACGTGAATCGATGTCATGTGACTAACCGCGGAAGTGAGACCCGAGTGGAAACGCTTTCCTTATTAAAAGCTTCTTTGCTGCTACTCCCAAGTCCGCTCCGCTCCAGATCAGAAAATGGTTGTGTAAACAGACGGTCTGTAAGACAGGTTGCAGTCGCTGCCATCGGATGGTTCTGGCGGGATATCATCAAATATCTGAGGCCTTATTTAAGAAGACATTGTCAGCATTATATGTGGAGGTATTTGTTTAAAAGCAAACCTAACATACGGGTTCTTCAGGGGAAGCTCGGCTAACTTGTTAGCTTAACACTGTTAGCAGACGTGCTGTGTGTAATATTCCAGTTTTCTTTCTTTCATTTAAAACTCTCAGCTACAACGTCTGAGCCAGGTTTCACTTCCAAACTCGAGTGGATATTATGTATTTAGCTGGCGTTTGTGGAAATAAATGCGTGAGTTAGCAAGTTTAGTTAGTTTGGTTGGGGTGACAGTGGATGCAGGAGGCCTGAGTCACATCTGCAGGACATATTTAGTCTAAAACACAATTTAACAGCTTGAAATACTCCTCTGGTCTCAGTATATAAGCTACATGATCAGCAGGTGTGCCAAATGCTCTAAAGCTTTAATAGTTTGCTAGCTCGCTAGGTCATGACATGGTAGGAGGGGAAGGAGCCTTGCCCACCAGCATCCTTACAAATTTCAGCATCTTTTGGGGCGTTTTTGTGGTGATATCTGAAGGTCAGTGCAGTTTTGGAGAAGCAGGATCATCATCAGTGTGTGCTGATGCTGTGTGACTGGCCTGCTCATCTGGATCTGCGCACATTGCTGGCTGCTTGACCTCAGCTGGTCTTTCTCCTTATCAAGTAACTGAACGACGACCACCATGTCCGACAACCAGGGCAATGTGAACAACAACAACGTCCCACTGAACAACAACAATAACGGTGGGCCGAACCGGATCCGGAACCCCGCGATGAACCAGAACCCCCTGATCAACGTGAGAGACCGACTCTTCCACGCCTTATTCTTTAAGATGGCAGTCACATATGCCAGGCTCTTCCCACCATCCTTCAGACGGATATTCGAGTTCCTCGTCTTGTTAAAGGTGAGCTTTGACATTCTTTTAATGTATATATAAAGTGTATTAATTCTTCCCAGAAGCCCTAAACACGCTCTGTTTTGATGCTCATTTGTCCTCACCTGTTAGGATGCAGGATGCTATGCTCACTAAACATCAGGATGGATGGCGGTCATCAGTGTCATTTATTTGGCAACTAACCCAAGGCTTTAGGTCTTACCTGGCAACTGTGTGTGTATATATATATATATATATATATATATATATATATATATATATATATATATATATA
>NW_015505514.1:694212-696735 GCF_001515645.1 Sinocyclocheilus grahami | reverse complement strand
TGGATGGGATAAATGCAGAGCACTAATTCCGAGTATGGGTCACCATACTTGGCCACATGTCACGTCACAAAAGCAAACAGCTCACGTTTTACTTGCTGCGCCACTGATACTTCGGAAATGCATGTGCATGTGCAAGCTTTTGCAGTGCTGTTAATCACAGCCAGGCATTGGTGGGCGGAGTTAACATAAATAGCCTCTGCCAACGAATTGGTCTATTTGTCCTTAGAGTAATACACTCCATTTCATTTTGGAGCTGCTTGACAGTGGAATTGAATTCTGTTTGCATAATTGAAATATTTTTATTTATACATTTTATTTATATATTATATTGCTGCAATATTATTATTATTTAATATCTTTGAAAGAATCTGTACTGTATAAAGCGCTATAAAGATAAAGGTGACGTCATTTGATGATCGGAAACGTGCTGTAGAGATTAAAGTACAATTTATGTCCTACTAACAATACTGTTTTCAGATACACCGCGATAGTTTGTAGTTTACATGTATATGTATATATGTACAAATACAAGTGTTACATTTATAATTACTATTCCCCACCTCCAGTTCACTCACGCGTTTGAAGATGAAACGTCACATGGAGCGCATTGCATTCTGGGAAACAGTATCCCATGCATCGTCTTCAGATGCATACATCAAATTTCAGCAAATGTAGCAGGTAATCCGGGCATTCCATGCATACAGAAAACTCACATACTAATCACAGTATACACAGAGCATACTGCAATATAGTATGGTAGTATGCCATTCCGAACAGCTTCTGTACTGATTTCAGTGTACTTGAGTTATATTTAACAGATTCTGGCAAATATAGTAAGTCATCCGGGTATTACATGCATACAGAAAATTTGCATACTATAAACAGCATACATACAGGATACTGCAGAAATAGTAAGAGTAGTATGATAGTATGGCATTTCGAACACAGCCACAGACTAGCCCTTCCACTTCAGTAACCTATTTTATTACTTATTATTCCTACATATAAACAATACGCTGTTTGACCTTGGTACTTGAATTAAATAAAATTTAATCAAATATATTATTGGGATTCAATGAATTACAGAAAAATTTACAAATTATTTAAGTTAATTGTAATATCAAATGGGGGGGAACCGTTTCGCTTGGTCAAAAATCACGTGAATCGATGTCATGTGACTAACCGCGGAAGTGAGACCCGAGTGGAAACGCTTTCCTTATTAAAAGCTTCTTTGCTGCTACTCCCAAGTCCGCTCCGCTCCAGATCAGAAAATGGTTGTGTAAACAGACGGTCTGTAAGACAGGTTGCAGTCGCTGCCATCGGATGGTTCTGGCGGGATATCATCAAATATCTGAGGCCTTATTTAAGAAGACATTGTCAGCATTATATGTGGAGGTATTTGTTTAAAAGCAAACCTAACATACGGGTTCTTCAGGGGAAGCTCGGCTAACTTGTTAGCTTAACACTGTTAGCAGACGTGCTGTGTGTAATATTCCAGTTTTCTTTCTTTCATTTAAAACTCTCAGCTACAACGTCTGAGCCAGGTTTCACTTCCAAACTCGAGTGGATATTATGTATTTAGCTGGCGTTTGTGGAAATAAATGCGTGAGTTAGCAAGTTTAGTTAGTTTGGTTGGGGTGACAGTGGATGCAGGAGGCCTGAGTCACATCTGCAGGACATATTTAGTCTAAAACACAATTTAACAGCTTGAAATACTCCTCTGGTCTCAGTATATAAGCTACATGATCAGCAGGTGTGCCAAATGCTCTAAAGCTTTAATAGTTTGCTAGCTCGCTAGGTCATGACATGGTAGGAGGGGAAGGAGCCTTGCCCACCAGCATCCTTACAAATTTCAGCATCTTTTGGGGCGTTTTTGTGGTGATATCTGAAGGTCAGTGCAGTTTTGGAGAAGCAGGATCATCATCAGTGTGTGCTGATGCTGTGTGACTGGCCTGCTCATCTGGATCTGCGCACATTGCTGGCTGCTTGACCTCAGCTGGTCTTTCTCCTTATCAAGTAACTGAACGACGACCACCATGTCCGACAACCAGGGCAATGTGAACAACAACAACGTCCCACTGAACAACAACAATAACGGTGGGCCGAACCGGATCCGGAACCCCGCGATGAACCAGAACCCCCTGATCAACGTGAGAGACCGACTCTTCCACGCCTTATTCTTTAAGATGGCAGTCACATATGCCAGGCTCTTCCCACCATCCTTCAGACGGATATTCGAGTTCCTCGTCTTGTTAAAGGTGAGCTTTGACATTCTTTTAATGTATATATAAAGTGTATTAATTCTTCCCAGAAGCCCTAAACACGCTCTGTTTTGATGCTCATTTGTCCTCACCTGTTAGGATGCAGGATGCTATGCTCACTAAACATCAGGATGGATGGCGGTCATCAGTGTCATTTATTTGGCAACTAACCCAAGGCTTTAGGTCTTACCTGGCAACTGTGTGTGTATATATATATATATATATATATATATATATATATATATATATATATATATATATA
>NW_015505514.1:693443-693677 GCF_001515645.1 Sinocyclocheilus grahami | reverse complement strand
TGAATTCAAAGAGTAAATACTACGCAGTGTTTTATTTTTCCTTTTTATTATTCAGTTCCTAAACTCATGTTAAAATGATTACACTGTTAAAATAACATTTTCATTTTTTTGTAATGCTCGAGTAAAACACTACCGTTCAATTTCAGAAGTTGTTGTAGGGGTGCTTTCTTATTAGAATCAGAATTAGCTTTATTCACCACTTAAGTGTGCGCAAACACAAGGAATTTGTTGTGG
>NW_015505514.1:690476-693003 GCF_001515645.1 Sinocyclocheilus grahami | reverse complement strand
TAAAACTGTAAAACTCAATTAATTAGACAGGCTTTATGATTAATAAAATATAATTTAACCATTAAAACAGAGTATAGAAAAATGAAAATGGAAAAAAAATTAATTTGGGCCCTATAATTATAATACATTTTTTTGTGGTAATAAAAATGGATTTAAGTGAACAATAGCCTTTAAAATGACTTAAAATACATATATAATAGCAATTAGGCAATAATAATTAGTTCAAATAAAGTATCAAAAGCAAGAAATCATATGGTTTTATTGAACAAAATTGTAAAATACATAATGTATTATAAACAATAGAGCTAATGTACATTACGCATTACAACAAAAGCCTGCAGAGGGCGCCAACGGCCTGATGATTATTTTTACACATTAATGTGCGATCTAATACTTGTTTAATATTGACCAAGCACCATTTAATAATTTAATTAAAGCGGATATACTGTATTAGAACTGCATCGCATATAATTATTTAATTAAATCGTAGCGTTTGTGAATTCACAATTATGCTTAATTATGATTTTTAAATGGGTTTAATATATTATGCAGCCTTGGGAAACAGTCTAAATGTGTTTTATGGATTCTCGTCCATGAAATGCGCCACTTCTGGTGTTTTACCGGTTAGTCCTCGCAAGCAAAATTTTTAAAAAATCGAATAGTCGAATAAAATCGTCGAATCGCGACTGCCCTATATAATATATATACACTGCTGTTCAAAAGTTTGACATAAGAATTTATAAGTCTGTTGTGCTCACAAAGGCTGTATTTATTTAATTAAAAGCACAGTAAAACGGTAATATTCTGAAATATTACTACAATTTAATATAATTGTTTTTTTATTGCAATATATATTAAAATGTAATTTATTCCTGTGATGCAAAGCTGAATTTTCAGCATCATGTCTCCAGTCTTCAGTGTCTCACGATCCTTCAGAAATCATTCTAATATGCTGATTTTCTGCTCGACACATTTCTTCTTATTATTAATGTTGAAAGCAGTTGTGCTGCTTCATATTTTTCTAGAAACTGCAATAAATTTTGATCAGTGTTGTGTGTTGAATAGAACGTTTATTTGAAATAGAAATCCAAATTCAATTGATCCTTGCTGAATAAAACTATTAATTGCTTTAAAAAATGACTGACCCAAATTTTTTGAACCGTTGCTTGAATATAAATATATATGGCAAGGCAAGTTTATTTATATAGCACATTTCATACACAATGATTAATAAATGAGTAATCATAAAAAAGGAAAAATCATGAAAAGAAAATGAAAATAATTATAATAAATGAATATATGTAATGTAAATAAACTGTAAAATATTCACAAATTAATTTAGCTTTACAAAATATTTAATATCCATTGACAAGGCTGTCATCAGACTTTGGAACTGACACAAGGTGCCACAAAAAGGTTAGTTGGCCAAACGTTACGGTTATCAGCCAGAGTGATAATCTTAAAACAGACAGATATTGGCGGATTAATCAGCCTGAACTGTAGAGCAACATAGAAATTCAGTCTTGAAAACAGCCCAGTAAACTGCAGTAGCCTGTTATTATTACTCAGTTATAAACAGAAACCACTGCAAAAGTTGCACACAGGAAGGATGGCATTTGAATGCTTCTGATATGTGGATCTGCTTCAATAATTACCTGTCAAGTTAGTGAGGCACCAGTCTTAGTGTCTCTCAGCTAACCACAAAGTGTTGCTGTAGTTGATGATCTTGCTAAATTATAAAGATGTGAAACTATTACAAAAGGTGTGTGTGTGCGTGCGTGCGTGCGTGCGTGTGTGTTTTGGCCGGGCAATCGGAAAGTGTGACTTTATCCAACCAATGTTAATTTAGTATCATTGACATGCTATTATAGTTTTTATTAATATTTTGAATCAGTTTTTATTTTTAGATTTTCTGTTTTCAATGTAATTTTAAAGTTGTAGTAATTTTTTACTAGTTTTTACATTTTATTTTTTTTATAAATGTTATAATAGTTTTTATTATTCTTTATTTTAGTTTTAGTTAGTATCATTGACATGCTATTATAGTTTTTATTAATATTTTGAATCAGTTTTTATTTTTAGATTTTCTGTTTTCAATGTAATTTTAAAGTTGTAGTAATTTTTTACTAGTTTTTACATTTTATTTTTTTATAAATGTTATAATAGTTTTTATTATTCTTTATTTTAGTTTTAGTATCATCTATTTTAGGACATCAGATTAAACTAATTGAAAATGAGAAATGTTGCCTTGACCACTAGCACTAGTATATATGTTCAGTTAACATTTATTGTATTTCAAGTAACAAAAATGTTTTGGTTTTTGTTATGGTTTATATTTTAGTTTTAGTTAACTATAATAACCCTGTATCCAATAAAATCTTTGCGTTTATACATTTATTATTAGTATTTATTTTTTTATTTTACAAAAACAAAACAATATTGTTTGTTGAAAATATAAACATATTTGTGGCATATTAAAAAGCATAACTAAAAAAAAATATTTTTATGACTGCTATATATATATATA
>NW_015505514.1:678861-690410 GCF_001515645.1 Sinocyclocheilus grahami | reverse complement strand
TATATATATATATATATATATATATATATATATATATATATATATATATATATATATATACTCAAAAGTAATAATAAATATCTGGAAACCGCAAATGTGCATTATCCATTGACAAATCTGTTGGGAGATTATGAAGCTGACAGAAGTGTTGACACAAGCCGCTATTAATTATTATTATTATTATTATTACTACAACAGGTTTAAAAAAAAAAAAAAAACAGATTAACTTAATTCTGTCCTGTACTTTCAGTAAATAAAATAAAAAATAAAGTCATGTAAGCATGAATAAAGTCTCTGATGAAATTATTTAAATTATCTCAATTTCAGTTATAGTTTTAGAATTTTGACTTGATGAATATAAAAGGAGTATTTTTTTAAATATTATATCATGCTGTTATTGTTATGGAAGTGCTACTTTTATTGCTTTGTTGCCTATTCTGTGGTTTCTGTCCGCATTTTTTGTTTTTATTCACTTTTATTTCATGTCATTTGATTGGCAGGCATTGTTTATGCTCTTCATCCTGGCCTACATCCACATTGCCTTCTCACGCTCTCCAATCAACTGCCTGGAGCACGTGCGGGAGAAATGGCCCCGTGATGGCATCCTGCGTGTGGAGATCCAGCGCAACTCCAGCCGCGCGCCCATCTTTCTGCAGTTCTACGAGACGGAGGGAATCCAGGGCCTCGTGAAAGAACCAGAGGAAGACGGAAGGGAAACCAGACAGCCAATGGTGCCCACAGACGCTGAAGAGGAGGAAGAGATGACCATGGAGATGTTTGACAACAGCACAGTACGGGTGAGGTTATTACACAGGAACAGGAAAACTAGGATAGGAAGCCAGGCATAATTCATATAAAAATTGCTAATTGTTATTTATGTACTCATTCTCATATTGTCCCAAAACATAGGCTGTTAACACGTCAAATCAATATTAATTTCTAATATTTGTTAATATATTGTTAATATAAGTTATTATTTCACAATTATTATTATATAATTTTTTTAATATAATATTAACTAACAAATACAGTCTGGTCCTCACACAAGTTCTTTGAATTTATTGTGCTTTTTTAAATGTTCTTTTAAACTTCACAGGTCTCTATGAACTGCCTTTGTATAGAAAAGAGATGCATAAATGTTCTTGAAAAATATTTTTTTTGTGTGTGCTCCTTTCCGCTCTTTTCTATACAACTATATCGAATTAATGTGAAAATAGTGGAATAGTATGCAGCTGCCCAACAGTAAATCAATATTAGTTTCTAATATTTGTTAATTTAAATAATTATATTTGTATTAATTTATGCAATATAATGTACTGTTACTATTGCTACTATTAATAAGTCACTTATGTTATTAATACTATTGTTAACTTTGATATAGAATGAATGAATATCAATATATATGAATATACAATGAATAATATGAAAAGATCAGAAAGAGTATGTAGTTGCCTAAGAGTAAATATGAATTTCTAATTTAATTCAATATTTGTTCATTGAAATATTGTAATTGTATTAGTTCTAATAATATAGTATTGTATTCTAACTGCTATTACTACTGCTACAACTAAGTTTCTTATTAATATTATCATTATTAACAAAGTATAATATTATATGAATATATTTGTAGAATTTAAATATAGAATTTAGTATATAATATTACATTTCAATCTGGTCCTCATAGAAGTTTTGAGGCTTATGGAACATTTTAAAGTGTGTTATTTTTTTTTCCTTTTGGGTGCCACTAGTAAAAAATTGCATACTTTTATAGAATGTCCTCGTGGTCAATAAATAATGATAGAATATTATTTTATTGTGAATTATTCCTGTTCTCCAGATCGTTCTGACAGACTGTGCCCTTTGTGTCTCTCTCTCTCTCTCTCTCTCTCTCTCTCTCTCTCTCTCTCTCTCGCTCTCTCGCTCTCTCTCTCGCTCTCTCGCTCTCTCTCTCTCTCTCTCTCTCTCTCTCTCTCGCTCTCGCTCTCGCTCTCTCTCTCGCTCTCGCTCTCACACAAATGCAGTTTGAGCTAGACATCGAGCCACGCCTGAATCCGTCGCTGAGTGGCGGTGTTCCTGGCTCCAGCCTGAATGAATCCCAGGATCTGTCCTTCAGCCAGGCCCCCTCTAAAGGTATGCAGCCGCTGAGGGAGACTGTCTCCGAGATTGAGATGCTAACTCGAGCAGGTAAACATCTCAAATAGCCATCTGGTGCATTCCTCTTCCTTCTCTTCCTCCTTTGTGAATTCATTCCCTGTCCTCCCTCCATCCAGTGCAGCCCTTCTCACTTCCCCGATCAGATTTCCTTTCTGTTCCCACATTCTTTTATAACCTTGCCCTTCCCAGAGGCCATGTGTGCTGTGTCACAAGACTTCCGAAACCATCACAGTGGCCTGTTGTAAGATAAGATGTCTGAGTGTCCCAGATACTGTAATTTCATACAGTTTGGATACAAATTCACAGTTTTCAAACTTCACATCTGGATTCAAATAAGTTATTTAAAATGTGTAAGATGAACAGGGTGTTATTTGCAGGACGGTTTCAGGGTGTCAGTCCCCCAAATTAAAGCTTGAAACCCCAAAATGAGAACATAAACATTACTGTATATGTTTCCGTAAACGTGCGCGCGCACACAAATCAATGACAGCATAGTCGCAGTGTATTTTTTTTAATACAGAGAAACTTTATAGAACAATTAGTGTGAAATGAAAGCTTTCTAGATTAGTAGAATTTCTCAATTCAATGAAACATTGTCAGCATTTGTCAGTGTTTGTGTTTGTTTGTGTAGTGTGGCCACAAGAAGAGTATATTGTCGAATATTCTTTGGAATATGGATTCCTACGGCTGTCCCAGGCCACACGGCAGCGACTCAACATCCCTGTTATGGTGGTGACCCTGGGTGAGTACATCACACCCTGCAGGCCATCAACAGAAAACCAGGCCAAAATCCAAAAAAGAATCAAATATTCAATTTTTGCACTATTATATTCTAATATTCTTGAGAATATTCAAAAATTAAAATTGTTATTGTTTACTGATCTTCTTGGTGTTTCAGTCACTTATAACTTTGCTTTTGTGTGATAAATATAATGCATCATTCATTCATTCATTCATAAACAGACCAAAATTGAAGTTGTATGGACTTATTTTAACATACCTAGTAGACTAATAGAATTTGTTGCAGAATATTCTTCAGAAAGTCACCGTTTGTGTTCCATGGAAGAAATCAACGATGAATCGTATTTTAATCATTTAATCAATTTCTGCTTCTTTCGATTTATTAAGCATAATCATGTGTGATATTCTCCCACTGGTTATTTATCCTGAAAACATTTCATCATAATTAGCCGTTCGCTTTATCTTGCATTAGAAACAAGCTTTCATGGTTGTGGTTGCCAGATGTCAAATGTTTGAATCCATCAACCAGAGTTTTTCTCTTAAATGGATGCATTTCTGTCCAGTGGTTTACTTAATCGTCCCAACCTGGCAGCCATGTGCATGCGCTCTCTCTACATTACAGAAGAAAAGTGATTATGAACTTAAAACATCAGCAAACATGTAATTTAGAGTTTAATGATCTCTATTGAGACATTCTGCTCAAATAAAAGTGTAATACAGCCAGTCTGTTTTCTTTCACACAGTCATTTGCTGCCACTAAATCTGCAAGCAAATCATACGAGTTGACGTTTTCTTGATTTGTTCTTGTGAAAGTGCAGTAATTCTGATATAATGTAAAAATAATAATAATAATAATAAATTAGTTGAAAATGATTGTGCAGTTCTATAAGAAAGTCATAAAGGTTTGAATGACATGAGAGTGAGTTAAATATATATTTTTTATGAACTCTTCCTCAAAAAGAAGACTTTGTTTTTTTTAAAAGGGAAAGCATAAAGTTGTAGTTCATCTCTCTCGGCCTGTGTTCAGACCCCATGAAGGATCAGTGCTTTGGAGACGGTTTCAGTCGCTTCCTCCTGGATGAATGCCTGGGCTATGACGATATCCTGATGTCCAGTGTGAAGGCTTTAGCAGAGAATGAGGAAAACAAAGGTAAATTAGATGTTCTCTCTTAAGAATGTTTTTTTCTTGATGATGCTGTAACTATGAAGTGAGTGTGATTTGTTTGTTTTTAGGGTTTCTGAGGAACGTGGTCTCTGGTGAACACTACCGTTTTGTCAGTATGTGGATGGCTCGTACCTCCTACCTGGCAGCCTTTGTAATCATGGTTATCTTTGTGAGTTCAGTTTGAGCATTTTGGTAATCAGTTCACCCAGTAATGAAAACTGATCATTTACTCATTCCAATGACTTTATTTCATAAATGGAACACAAGGTGAAAATTTTACAGTGTTCTAATCTCTTTTCCACCCGATTACAATGAGTGGTGACTAGAGCTTTCAAACTGAAAATGGAAAAATGGTTTAAAATCACTTTAAATTATTGTAAACTATGCACTATATTCTGAATACTCTGAGGTCATATGATAGCTTTGAGTGATAAACAGACTGATATTGAAGGCATCACTTAATAATAATGTGCCCCATTAGCAAGGTGTTAACAGCTGTACCAAATCATTGAGTCAATCAGTTAAATTTGGGGTAAAAAAAAGTCTGATTTTGTAAACGTATCTTTCAGATTTGGTGAGCTGAATGAACGGATTCTCTGAAAAGATCTGACTCAATAGAATGATTCATTCACTTGCAGTAAATGACGACATTTTGAGATTTATCATTCAGTTAAATTATATTAAAAAAGTGACCAGAATATTCTTCAGAAATTGACCTATTGGGTTTCATTAAAGAAAGAAAGTCATACAAGTGAGCAAGTGATGACACAACTATAGTTTTTGGGTGAACTGGTCCTTGCTGAATCACATGGAAATTCTTCATATTTTCTCTCTCAGACTCTGTCAGTGTCCATGCTGCTGCGGTACTCGCACCACCAGATTTTCGTCTTTATAGGTAAGTTCCCATCAGCCTCTTGGGTCTTTAACACTGTGAATAACCGATATGATCATGTTCCACGATCAAGTCTATAACACATTAAAAAGCCATTCTTTTTAACAAGACTTATCTCTCTGATGTTCGCTTTTTTTCTCAGTGGACCTTCTCCAGATGTTGGAGATGAATATGACCATTGCCTTCCCTGCTGCCCCTCTCCTCACTGTCATCCTGGCTCTTGTAGGTAGGTAGAGCTCACTGCTGGGAGTTTTAAAGAGATGTTCTCATGTCTTTATTAGTCTCCTTTCAACTTGATGCCTGATCTTTTATTTTGTTGACTTCAGATATTACATGAAAATTTGTTAAGACGTTCTGTGAAAGTCGTTTGATACCAAATACTCTATTTTGATCCTGTCTGCAGGGATGGAGGCCATCATGTCTGAGTTTTTCAATGACACAACGACTGCCTTCTACATAATCCTCATTGTTTGGTTGGCAGACCAATACGATGCCATCTGCTGCCACACCAATACAAGCAAGCGCCACTGGCTCAGGTATGTAATCACATCGGCACAGGTAAATGCCAGTGGTTCAGATTCCTCTACTGCTGTTTTACATTCACTTCACGTTTGCATTTATGCATTTGACAGCCGCTTTTGTCCAAAGCTACTTCATTCAAGGTATACGTGTTATCAATTCATGCATTCCCTGGTAAATCAAACCTTGGTCTATGCATTGCTAGTGCCATGCTCTACAGTTTGAGCTACAGGAAAGCTGCAGAACAAAAGTTTAACAGTTTGTTCTGAATGTATCTAATCACGATCTCAAATTTTAGCTTGAATAGTTTCACACAGACTAGAACCATTGTTTCGATAACTATGATATTATGATATCTTGAAATGAATCTGCCTTGTCAACAATTCTGTGTTTTTCTGTCAATATGGGGTGCTGTGTGTACATTGAGGCAAAAAAATTAACTTAAATGATTTTAGCAAATGGCTGCAATATAACAAAGAGTGAAAAATTTAAGGGGGTCTGAATACTTTCCGTACCCACTGTATCTCCAACATTCGCATATAGTTGTCACAATTTTGCCCCCTAGAGGAATTCACACAGAACTTTCAAAACTGGTCATGAAGCAGCCATTAGCGCTTATTCACTGTGGTTGTATGAATGAATAATAAATGTGTAAATATATCCAAACTAAGCAAAATGACAGCCAGTATGTCTGAAACAAAAAGATAGTACGTTTTCAAGGGCTAATCAACGTGATGATTATCTATAAAATAATTAATTCTTAACATAATTATTTTAACTGCCCATTTTTAGAAATGGTGTTTAGAGAGTAATCTTAGTAGAAAAATATTGGTTATTCTTTCTTTACTTGGTCTCATAGTTTTGGTTAGGATACATCACATTTGGTCAGGTTGGTCGCATTAGTTTTAGCTGCAGATGTTCAAATATTAATTGTATTACAAGCTCAATGGTTTAATTCTGTTCTTCGCCATTTCTTGGAAATGCTGGCTTAGGTTGACAATTCAGATCAGCCTATTAAAAAAAATGAAAATTAAACTGAAGTATAGTGTATATATTAGCTTTGTTTCAAAACCTAGTGTGCTGCCTACCTAGACAGCATCATAGGTAAACGCCTTTTAGCAAAGCTAAAAAGTGAGCTTGTTTTGGTAAATTGTTTCACAAAATGGTCTGAATGCATAATTGGCAAATCAATCTGAATTGTTTTTAAAAAAACATTTTCAGTAGTCATTGATCAAAAAGAATTGTAGCCAAATGCTTTTTTTTTAAAGCTTTGAGTACTATGTTGTTAGCATCTCATTAACATCACTTTCTTTTGGAAACATTTTGGGGTACTCGGGAGCACTTTGTGTGGCTTACTGAAATTGCTTCCTGTTGAATCAGTCACTTATAAGGTTCCATGTCAATGTGAGCTCCCTATGTAGAGAATGGACAGTAAGACAGCTCACTAGGGTTGTTTTGGTGGTTAATGCCACGGTATCGATTATCGCATCTAAAAGATCTCTTGTGCTGTTTTTCAGATTCTTTTATCTGTATCACTTTGCCTTCTATGCGTATCATTACCGCTTTAACGGCCAGTACAGCAGTTTGGCTTTGGTCACTTCCTGGCTCTTCATTCAGGTATCTTATTTCAGCTTTTTTCAGTGTAACCGGGGAATCTGTGGAGTTGCATAGAATTGTTTGTAGCTCATGAGCCTTTTCGTTTTTGTCTTGCGCAGCACTCAATGATCTATTTTTTCCATCACTACGAGCTGCCAGCCATCCTGCAGCAGATCCGGATCCAGGAGATGCTGCTTCAGAACCAGCAGGTGGGTCAAGGAAACCAGACTGCATTGCAGGACAATCTCAACAACAACACTAGCAGCACTGCGCCTGCTGGCCAAGCTAATGCAGCCGCTAACGCGAACACTAACGGCCAGGACCGGCAAGCCGCTCAGGACCAACCTCAGCTCCAAACCCACAATGGCTTGGTGGTAAATACTGGTCTGTCCATCGACCCATCAAACTCCGACCTCGACTGGATGGCTGAGATCGCCATTGGCCCGGATATCCTGTCAGTTTCACACTTGAGTGACTCGCTTTTGGAGCCGGGAGGGATCCAGGAACCAACGTCGTCCAGCGCAGGGGTAACGGAGCTGCATGGCCCGAGCACAGCAGGAGAGAACCAAGTCGGAAACATTAGCGTGGCAAGTGTTCCTCCGGGACGGGGTTGTCCTCATGGTCTGGGTCCCCCTGGAGATGGAGGAGGGCAGACAGAATCTGAAACTTCCTCCCCAGTGACCTCACACACAGACTGCAGAGTTGCAGAAACGCTTAAAGGCACCACGGACTGGGAAGGCCAGACGGAGAACAAAAGCAAGAGCTCGGACTCCCACTCGGCCCCAGCTTGAGTCGCGCACCCCCATTCGGAACGAATGAATTCACGCTCTACAGTCACCACCCCTCTCTGTAAATTAATCCAGAAGGCATCAAGAGGAGAAACCGTGATGGGGCTTTATGTAATTACATCCTGGAAACCTCCAACATGAACATGAGGAGGGCCGAAGCAGACTTCCGCTGTCTAGTCATGTTCTTAAGAGTAAATTCGTATTGAATTGTCAAATGATGCCATGTGTCAGGGTGTGATCATTGAAGTCTTTACATGTTTTTTTTTTTTTTTTTTTTAATGGTTGAAACTTTTAATACAGGGAGTATTCAGTTTAAAATGTGATGTATCGCTCAATAATGGTACTTTTCGTTGCTCTTGAGTATGGAGTTGCAGGTATCAGCGGGCTGCACGGGCGGCAATCTTCAAATATGAATACACATTGTACTTTGCACAACTTGTGCTAGGATTGTTTCGGCTTTCTTTCCATTCCTCTAATGATATAACAAGCAGTGAAAATTCATTTAGTCACAATAAATTGTTTTGGTCCCTACTACGTTTGTTCACTACAGCGAGCCACCAAAATGTCCCTTATGCGATTTGAAGTCTAGCTCATGACTTGCCATTGCGTTCAGGTTTGGTATTGTCATATGTGTGGAGCAGTTTGACTCCTGAATCCGATGCTATTGCTGGTCAGAGTGCTTTGATGTAGTTTATTGGCGAGTCTGCTAGTCAAAAGAAGTGGACGGTGACGTCAGAGCACCATTATACTCCGATTAAGTCCTCCTTCCATATGATCCTCATGGAAAGCTCTGTCATGGGGTCATTTCTGTGCTTTCTAATCTTCATCAAGAGACGTTAGTTTAGACGGATGTTGTCTTTTGCACAAACTCATCAGCGAGTCGTTGGTTTTTCTTCAGGTGAAGTCTGGCTTTGAGAGAGCGAGTGGATAGATTATTGCCTTATGCTTCTAAAACTGAACATTAACCTTGTATTTCCGTCTTTGGCCATGTACATTGGGGTCGATAGCCTTACCAGAGGCTTCAAAGCCAGTAGAGAAAATAGCAACTGAAGCAGGAATGAACATGTTACTTTAGCAGACTTTATTTTTTTTTTTTAAACACCCGTAAACAGTGAAGGTCAGACTTTGCTCATTTCACAGCATTGCAGCCCATCAGCTGAAGTCACTGATCCGGAAATCTGTTGTCTTTACATATTCTGCTTTTGTAGAGGTTTCTCCATATGTTTGACTTGGGATGATCGTGGGTGTCTAATAACAGTACAGACTTGTTGATCTTCATGACCATGTGTAAAAACGCACCGCAAACTAAGAGAGCAAAGGAAACTGTTGTGACTGTGCATGGGGAGGGTCATTTAAAGGCTATGCAACATGGCAAGTAAAAGCCAGGCTCTGGATTTTTTTTTTTTTTTTTTAATTCAAATTGTGCAATATTTTGTAAGGCTCAGATCCATAAAGGATTCCAGGTCTGAAAGATTGATTTGTTTCATGATCAGTTCCTCAATATTATTATTTGTCTGTGCCTATTTGCCATTGTCAGAGGAAACGGATGACTGTAGTGTTTAGATGCATTGTGTAGGATGTCTAGACAGAAACTGAAAAGAATAATTCTCAGTTCTGTGATATTCTGTCATTCAAATGTATTTAACTGTAATGTTTAAAAACTGCATAAAGAGATGAAATTAATTTCCACTTAGAATGTTTTGGTTGTGGTTATTTCATCTTTCTGTGGCCTGTTTCACAAAGCTAGTTCAATAAACTCGGCGTTTCATAGTAGGTTTAGAGTTGACAAAACCAAACACATCCAACCTACTTTAGATCAGATGAACACTCGTTATAAACTTTCTCTGGGTTTGAGCAAGTTTATAATTAACTCTGGAGCATGTGCAACTGAAACATGGAGCTCCTCAGTTTGATTTCCTTCTCACGACGGAGTACAACCACTTCCCTGCTGAAGATTAAGAGATTATGGCAAAATAGAATGAATTTAAACATTTTCAAGGTAGGAAAAAAACTGGTGCTGCTGCCATGAAAGTTTGAGAAGGCAGATGAAAAAACATGACTATATTAATGCAAGTGAATCAACTATTCAATTATTTAAATGGTTTAACAGAGAGCTTAAAACATGCAAGCTTAGCCATTTTAAAAGTATTATATATTCTAAAGCTTATATATATATATAGGGCAAGGCACATTCCATGAATAGGGTACAGTTTACTTGTTTAAACACTTCCAGTGGTAATATTTTTGATATCACAATACACTGTAAAAAGTAATCAGTTGAACTTACTTGGAAAACCTGTGGAAACTGATTGCCTCAATTTCTCAAGCAAATTAGTTTATAATTTTTGAGTTAATAAAACTTACTGTAACTTTGTATAGGTAACTTGTGTATATGTAGAGGTTACCAGAAAACTTGAGTGTTGCTAACTCAATTTGACAAGTTCAGCAAACTATGAGATGTAAGTTAAGCTGAGTGCACAGAACTCAAACAAAACAGTTCTCTTAACAAGTCTGCTTTGTTCACATTACTAGACAAATGTGTGGAAACTGATTGCCTTAAATTTCTCAAGTAAGCTGTACTGAAAACTTAAAGTTGTTAATACAAAGACAGAAAACAGATTAACACAACAGTAGGGCATTTATTTGTTTAATAAAACAATGTTACTTCAAGTCATTACTTTTTAGGCATGCTATCAAATCAACAATTTAACACCGAAAGAAAAATTGCACATACTGCACTCAGGAAATAAATAGAAAAAGAAAAAAAACATCAACATCCCTTTTATGACACCTTGTAAATCTAGATTTACAATTTTCTAGAATGACCATTTTCTAAATCAATAATGGTCAATCATGAACAATTACACTGCAAAATGCTCCATCACGCCACAATGGCATCTTTCTACATCAGAAGGTTTTTCAGAGAATGCATTCTAGGTTCAGCCATTGAATGAAATCAAAGGTATCCTTCAATACTGGATGCTATAATTTCATAGCATAAATTAGTCCAAAGAGCAGGCATATGTCTTGGGGAGGATTTTCCAGATCATCCTATACAATTGTACCTTCCAAAATGATTGCAGTAGATGTGGCATTAAATGCAGTGAGTTAGATATGGCTCTAGAGTCCTCAGCTCAGGGATCACGGTCAATAGGCCGACTGACATCTCTTCTTCATCATAGTCCTAGAAACAGGAGTACAATATGACAAAAATAAGTAATTACATTTTAAGAGTACATATTCAGGTTAAACAGTTGCAAACACATTAATATCTGTGTATTATGTTTAGATATAAAGGCCTTTTCAAACTGGGTACAGCAGTGGATCCCAGAGATAAAAAAAAGGCATTCAATCTGTTGTACAAAAAGACAAGACAAACTAAACAGTATGCCAGCTATACAATAATCTATTCTGAAACGGCTGCTTTGACATTTGAAAAGTGTTAAAAAAACAACAACAGCATTTTGGTTCAATACTGACATATATGGTCAGACTCCTTGTTACCGAATGTCAATTTTCTTTCTTCACATTATTTTACTTACTCTTCTTTAAAAAGTGTTCACCCAAAAATGAAAATTATGTCATGTGTCGTGGTACTCTTGTGAACGATGTACTTACTTTCTTTCTGGGTCTTGAACGTGGTAGTGTTGCTGTCTATGCAGAAAGCTCTTGGATTTCATCAGAAATATCTTAA
>NW_015505514.1:653666-678374 GCF_001515645.1 Sinocyclocheilus grahami | reverse complement strand
GGTTACAGTAATGCTCGTCAGTAAAAACTAATAAAATCTGCCTTTTCTTTTCCTCAAAAACTATAGCACGCACTGTGACAATATAGTTTATAAGTACATCATCAAAAACTTACCTAATCTTGCAGCCACATTTCAAACATGATCCGACTCTGAAATTCAGTTTGTTGTCTTCTTCTGGGGATGTTTTGTTTAAACCAACCTTCCGCCACCTACTGGTCTAGAGTTATTACGGCACATAGTAGGATTGGGGAAATTTATATATATATATATATATACAGCTGCATCTCAATAAATTAG
The DNA here is from genome assembly GCF_001515645.1 of Sinocyclocheilus grahami. Classification (NCBI taxonomy): domain Eukaryota; kingdom Metazoa; phylum Chordata; class Actinopteri; order Cypriniformes; family Cyprinidae; genus Sinocyclocheilus; species Sinocyclocheilus grahami. The sequence goes on along the minus strand of NW_015505514.1, from coordinate 678,077 downwards.
AATGTCGTGGAAAAGTTCATTTATTTCAGTAATTCAACTCAAATTGTGAAACTCGTGCATTAAATAAATTCAATGTATATATATAAAAATATATAAAAAAAAAATGTTTTATGTCGTCTCCAATCACCTGTACACGTTCACATTGCAGGGACTCCCAACACATTGAAGAAATTAAAATAGGAGTAGCAGAGCACATTAATGTTTTTGTCATATGCTGCAATTACCAAAATCCAGTAAATATATGAAGTTATTAATATAAATATGATGATTGTGAAAGGCTCTACTGGATTATGAGGCAGCAACAGCTTGTGGGCAAGCCAAAAAGCTGAAATCTTACTGTTATTTGACAGCTTGAAGAAAAAAATATTCAGAACCCTATCTGTAAAAAAAAAAACCTTAACCATTTCAAATTGTATTCACTCTAAAACGGTATTCATTGTTCTTTGCACCAGACAATGGAAACATACCTTTAATCCAACAAACTAGATGCTCTTAAGTACTGTTTACTAAAGTTGTTCAGTTTTACGATTGCATCCACCTGAAAGTTCACATAACACAATGTAATTAAGTAAATTCAACAAATTTGTAAAAATCTGTTAGGTTTACTCGCTTTTCTTAAGTAGATTCAGTGATTACTTTTTACAATTAATTTTGAAAGGCTTTTCTGTTAATGCAGCAACATTTAGACTTCTTCCACAACATAGTGAGAAGACAGTAATTTAATATTAAAGTTAATACACATATTTTAGCGTTTACCACATTTGTTAAACTCAATCAAGTTATTGTAAGGACAACTGAAACAATTTAAAATCTATGGCTAAATTTTTTATTTAAGATAAATTTGCAACCCTGTCACCTCTTTTGTGTGGTAATTTAATATATATATATATATATATAAAAAAAAAAAACTATATATATATTTTTTAACACCAAAGTAAGCATCACTGTCAACATCTGCTTAAAGTGAATATTCTAAATGCTTGCCACCAGCATATATCATATAATTACATGCTTTATAATTAACTGCAGTATTCTCTTTCTTACTGTGCCTGTGCAACCAGCAAACGTTTTGTGGTTCACCACTGGGACTAATAAAATTAAGCATTATGTTTATAAGCACTAAAAATAAGCATTATGTTTAATATTACTCTGAGCTGAAAGTTTTCAAGTAAGATTCCAATTTTATGACAAGATCACATTTATTTCTTGAACATCAAACTTAATTCAAACAGACAACCATATTATTTTATGGAGGGGGAAAAGGTCAATAACAGTAGCAATTTTGAGATCAGAATGAACCAAGCTATAAAATCAATACCAAAGTAGCAAAGTCAATGTTCTATTCTACCTTTGACTCCATGACGAGGCCTCGGGTGCAGCAGGGTTTTATTCAGATCCATATCCACCAAGAAATCAAGAGCTGGGCAGAGGCAAAGCTCCTTCTGGGATGTGAATAAACAAAACTCTGAGAGGAAAGCATGGACTTGCTTGGTGCTTTCAACATTTTGTTCTTCCGGTTTCAACCACAAACGTCTAATTGATTCGAAGAAACAAAATCCAGGTAGCTCCTGCTTTCACAGCAGGGCTTTAGAAAATAAGCCACACGAGGCCCTATTAGCCTTATCATTAGCAAAACCGTACCAAGGGTCAATGTTGCCTTAACATGATGATTTTAAAAGAGTCCAGGTAGATATGAAAGTTTTTTTTTTTTTTTTTGGAGGAGGAGGAGAAAGATAGAAAAACATGTCCATTGTCATATTTACTGTGTTCACTTCAGAAAATGTGAACATCACCTTTTCAAATCTGCTGGCTCTTTGGTGAGGGCGGGGCAAATGGTGGCTGTGACTGTGGGCGGAGCTGCTGTGGTCGCCGGGGCGATGGTGGCAGCCGCACGTTCTTTAGCCAGTGTAGTCTGAAGCTCCGCCCTACGAGCCAGAGCGGCTTTCAAATGCCCGCGGATTTCCTCGATCTTGGCCTGGAGCTCCTCCAGCTCGCTCTCTCTGGAGGGGCTCGAGGATCTCACTGAGGAGGAGGCGGGCCGCTGAACAGGCCCTCCGTTTTCACACACTCTCGCCAATAAACTCCCTGCGCCGGAGCTCAATGTGGAGGTGGAACTGGCCTGACCCCCCTCCGACATGATGCGGGGCAGGAGTCTGCGTGTGTTGAGGGTCTCCAGGTTGAAATGGACCCTCTTGTTGTCTTTGGGCTCCTGCGCTACCTTGGTGCTCTCGTTGTTCCATCTGGCAAAGGATCCGAGCGGAGCTGGTGGAGGTGGCGGATGCGGTTGGGCTTTCTGGATATTACAACTGGGAAGACAGAGCCAAGATAAGTGAATATGTTAAAGGGACATATCACAGAAAAATGGAAATCCTGACATTGTTGAATTTTTGTAGAATATCCTTTTCTGTGTAATGATGTGAATGGGGACTGGGGCTCTCAAGCTCCAAAATTACAAAAAACACACATAAAGGAAGTAAGCTATATGACTTGTGTGCTATATTTGAACTTTTCTGGAGCAAATACTTTTATGGTACTTTAATGGTGCTTCTGGAGCTTGACAGCTTCAGTCCACATCTACTTTTATTATAGAGAAAAGAGCAGCCAAAATATTAATCAAAAAGTCACCATGTCTTCTATAGGAGAAAGAAAGTCATGGAATTGTGGAAAAGTGTGGAAAGGAAAGGTTCAGTTGAATTCAAGCAGCAACCTTCCGATCTCTCTCGTGAAACCAACACGGAAGTGACTAAAACTGCAATTCATCGACTGGCCGCTAGAGGCTGGCACCAAAAGGGAGTAAGTCCCATAGAATCCCCATGTTAAAATGCCCAACTTTACAGCAGAATGTTTACAGGTGAATTGTATTATAACTCATCCGTTTAAATTATATTAAGCCTTAAAGTTCTGCATAATTAAGGGCGTGCACGCTTGAGTGACAGGTGGATTGCCGTTGCTGTCACCACAGTCGAGCTAGGTGGGCGTGGTTTCAGCAATCAGCTCCCGCCTCTTTGCCCATTTTCAATTATTCGGGAGTGTCGCGCGATGACACGCTGCTAAGATGGCGACGGCTGGCTCCGCCCACTTTGAGCTTCGAAAACGCTCTTCAGAAACCTACGGGTGATGTCACGGACACTACGTCCATGTTTTTATACAGTCTATGGTTGAATTACAAAAATGAATTACTGAAACTGAAACAAAAATAAAGATAATTAATAAAGATAATAAATCTGAAATAAAATCAAATATAAATATTACATGAAAAACGTAAAATAAAAAATAATTATCGTCTTAAAATGAAAATAATTTAAATAAAAGTGTCAGGGGAATTACAAAATTAAAATACATTTAAAAATAATTAAAATTAAATAAAAAAATAAAAATAAATGGAAGCTAAACAGAAATACAGAAAATAAAAACATAAATTAAAAAACTAAATTAATAAAACTTAAAGTAAAATGAAAACTGAAAATACGAAAATAAAAATAATTCTAAATATTAATAAGTACTGTAATAGTATTTATTTTGAGTGAACTATAACTATTATAAGAGCTCCACTAAATTACTAAAACTGAAATAAAAATAAAGCTACATAAAAATGTAAAAAACAACAACTAATATAAAATGACTAAATCACATAACAAAATGACTAAAATGTAAAATTAAATTAAAATGAAAACTGAAAATATAAAAATAATTTAAATTATTAATAAATACTACAGGGTTCCTCAAATCTTGCCCCGGAGGGCCGATGCCTTGCAGAGTTTGATCTATCACACCTGATCAAGCTCATCGAGGTCTTCAGGATCCTCGGAAAATCACAGGTACTGTAAGTGAGTTTGATCAGGGTTGTAGTTAAAATCTGCGGGGCAGTGGCCCTCCAGGACAGGATTTGAGGAACCCTGAACTATAATGGTATTTATTTTTGGGTGAACTCTTACCTATTAACAGTTAAGACTATCACTATCATAACAAGATCCTCATCTTGCTATAGTAACATCAGCATTCTGAGTAAAAAACAATGAAACATATATTTAAACCCACGTGTATTTTTGACATTCAAGCTGCCATAAGCTGCTGTTAAAATGAAAAATAGATTAATAAAACTAAGTCAAAAACCTTTTCTCTACGTTCACCCGCTGCCGTTTCACATCCTCATAAGTCATGTTCAGTGCTCTGTGGATTTTCTGCAAAAAGAAAAGAAAAAAGGATTTATCGCAGCGAGGGATGAATGAGAGAGATCAACATCATGCTTTTGATTTTAAAAATCAATATTCCAGAGATGGCAGTTACTGACTCGGCTTGGCAGTAATCCCTCCACAAGCCCTCAGAGAAAGACCCAGAGAGATCAAGCACAGCTCATTTACAGAGTCAAAGCTTCACCCCATGAATAACAGAACCGTGCCATTCTTAGTCTTAGTTATCAGTGGAAGGAAGAAAGGAAACATTTTGAGAGAATAATAAACTTGGTGACAGTTAAAATTTTGCAGATAAAACAGCCCAGACAATAGAAAACATCATGAGCGTTTAAAGGAATAGTTCGTTCAGCTATTAATATTTGGCCGTCTACTCACCCTCACATCACTTGAAACATGTATGTTGGGTTCAGTGTTATTATAGTATTGTTTTTTTATTAGTTTTTATTTTTATATTATTTATATTATTTTCAACTAAATTTCAGTTTTTAGTATTTCAATTTTGTTTACTAGTTTTTATTAGTTTCATATTGAAATAAAAACACAATACTATTAATTATTATTTATTTGAGTTTTTGTTTTATTGTTTAAGTACATCAGCTGGCTTTCTGAAAAGTAGATAAAGACTAGGTTAAATTTAGATTGTACTTATTAACTTGTTACCCAAGATACCTGAGATTTTAGTTTTTTTTTTTTAATGGTTCAAACACTGATGAATAGAATAAGCAAACAAAAACTAATTTTCATTATTCAAAATTTGTATTTCATTAAAAATGGTAAACAATTATATAAAGCTTGTTTTTTTTAATGTATATAAATACTAAATTTAAAGGGATAGTTCACCCAAAAATGAAAATCACCCCATGATTTACTCAGCCTCAAGCCATCCTAGGTGTATATGACTTTCTTCTTTCAGACGAATACAACCAGAGTTATATTTAAAAATGTCCTGGCTCTTCCAAACTTTATAATGGTAGTGAATGGGTGTTATTTTTCAATAGTCCAAAAAAGTCCAATAAAGTGCATCCATCCATTATAAAACTGCTCCACACAGCTCCAGCGGGTTAATAAAGGCCTTTTAATGCGAATTGATGCGTTTTGTTTGAAAAATATCCATATATATAAAACTTTATAAACAGAAATCTCTAGAGTCTGCTAACTGTCATACGTGCATTCACAATAGAACGCCGTTCCGGTGGATATAATTTTATATATTTCTATAGTAGGTGTAGTGTAAACTCCGGTGAGAAGTGACGAACGCGGAAGCGCAGAGGAGAGAGCAAAACAAAACACCGGTCATGAATAGAAGTACAAAACGAGGATTTGTAAAGAAAAATGTCGAAGGATTTCAATATAAGCCAAGAGGAGACTGGTTTTCCTTTGTTGTAAACAAAATCTTGGTTGTCTTGAGAATAGCATATTCTCACCAGCGCTGTGTATACTACACCTACGTGCCTTACGTCATCCGCTGGATGCCACTTTCTCGTGTACGCGTGTATGACATTTAGCGGAAGCTAGAGATCACTGTTTATAAAGTTTTAAATATGGATATTTTTCTTACAAAAATGTATCGATTTGCTTCAAGAGGCCTTTATTAACCCCCCGGAGTAAATCATGGGGTAATTTTCATTTTTGGGTAAACTATCCCTTTAGCTTTCTAGCTACCGGTAACATATTGCTTTATGAAAACCTTTGGCTTAGATATTTTTATGATCTATGAATTACACATTTGCATTCAAATGTATCCAGGTGTGGTTCTATACAGGAGTTCTAGAGGGAACCAAACGAAAGCAAGAGCACCTCAGGTGAAGCTGTAGAAATAGGACAGGATACTGGTGAAACATATTTTCCAAACTCTCCAGTGTGTATTTGTGTTTGAACTCTGGAGAGCTTCAAAGGTTTCTATTTTCAACGTGTTTTGTAGCATCGATCAATCACTGACATTCCTGTTGATTTCTTGAGCATGCCAAGCAGAGGTGTTTAGAATCCACCCACTGCTCAAAACACCACAGTTTTGTTCAGTGCTGCACGCTCGGGAGTCCCTCATTATAACAAACAAAAAGATGTGAATAAGAAATTCACTGTGCAGTGTAGAGCTGGATTGATTATAATAGAACTTTGTGAGATTGCGATAAACTGAAATGATTGATGCTTTTTAGTGACTATAATCTTTGCACGCTTTCTTGGCTATAATCAATTCGGAAGTTGAACAAGTTTTGTTTTTCATGATGCTTAGAGAACCTGTGACCGCTTGCATGTTGCAAAGTTTCGGGAGTGACATCCGCATATCAGTGTGGCATTTATATGTGGATGTCAATATCATTGCAATGATAGTGATAACCATAACAATGGACAGGGCAAAAATATGTCAGAATAGATGTACATTAAGGCTAGAGCACCCTCACTAATTTCAGAAGCACCCTCAGTGAATTGATTCTGGAACCGGGCCTGCCTGTATCTGGAGAAATAGGGAGAAATTATAATTTTATATATTTCTATAGTATATTTATACGTTAAAGTTCAATAATTTTATGTACACATTTTAGAATTAGTCTGATTCAAAGGAGAATCAGAAGGCTGAATCCTGACTGACAGAGGAGGTGCTGGGGATGGAGGAGGGTAATTAGCTATTGAGCAATGCGTAAACTGCTGATAATACTGAGGGACCTTATACTGTATATGAATGCTTAGATAGGTGTCGTATTCCCATAGGTTGATGGGGATCAGCTGAGAGTCAGCTGATGCGAGCTTGACTAACGTGACCTGCCAGAACTAACGCTACGCTAGATATTTACCCCATACATTAAAGCCTTGTTTGTAGCGCTCTAACACGATGCACAGTACTTTGAGCGACCATGCATGGTCCTCTCTGAAACCGTGACCCAGATAACACACAAAATTATTACAAAATTATACCCCAATATATAATTTCATGATGATAAAATTCTGCCATGTCTATTTTAAAATCATATTTTAAAGTAATGTATTAGGTCTCTGCATTGTTCCAGAGACGGCTTGAGCGGGAAGCATTACTTTTAAAATCAAAATTTTTCTATATTAATTTGTGCATTTTGAAAATGTTTATTAATGGTGTATAAAGTCATAAACAAAAATCTGAAAATAAGTCAATATTTTACTTTTTCAGGCAGCATTTTGTGTACGTTTCTAATTTCAATTTTGGTTTTCAACATAGAATTTTAAAATGCAACAACTGTTCTTTTTTTCATCATGGTAAAAAAACAAAAAAAAAAACGAATGGACGCAAAAGTACACAGACCACACATAAAAAAATTACGAAAACTGAAATGTATTTTTCTAATTCTCTTATTTTATTTTATGAACAAAAATGTGTTATCTTTTTATTTAAATTTTTTAAAATTAGTTTTTGTTTTCGTTAACGATAATAACACTGGTTGGGTTTTTTGGATCATAAAAGGAGATATTTAGCAAAACTCCACACTTGACAAAAAGAATGTAAACATACAATAACAGTAGGCTAGTCTAAATCTGACAGATGCGATCACCATTCACTTTCATTATGAAAAGAGCAGCATGGCGATTCTGCAGAACATCTCCTTTTGTGTTAAACAGGAGAAACAAAGTCAAACGGGTGAGTAAAGCATGGGTGAGTTTTTATTTTCTGGGTGAACTGTCCCTTTAAATTAGGCTCACGGCTCACCTGACTGGTGTGAAGCCAGTATTTGAACTTCTGTCTGCGGCGGATATGTGGCAGAACCAGGCGATAGAAGGCATGTTCTCCTGCCAGAGTGAGTAAGGCTCCGGTCACACCCACACACAGCAACACAAACAACCCTGAGAAGTGACGAAGGCCCATCTGCAGCGTCTGGACAGAGAGAGAACAAATATCGAAGAAATGAGACACTGCAGCTTTAAGGACCAAAGCAGTGCGATGCAGTACTTGCACACAGGAGGGCAGTAAAACCCTGCTGACTGATATTAGATTAGCCAGCGAGAAGCCCATATCCTCCCCGGAGTGTCTTTGATGGAGAAGGATTCCTACCAGCTTGAACTAATTGACATTAAAAATCATCTTATTAAGAGAAGCAGGAGCCACATCAATATTAGATGGGGCGAGCTGATCTGTATGTACCTACAGATAGACAGAGATAGACCACCGACTCTAATAGACACAAAAATCAATCAAAACAAAAGCTCAACATAATAATGTTTTTTTTTTAATTAATCATAAATCTGTAGTTTTTTGGAAAATGTTCCACATTGCATTATATAATAAAGATGACTGTAAAGAAAATGTTTAAACTTAAAGGTACAGTAAAGTGTGTAATTTATTTTTAGGTTAAACAGTTTTCTGTCCTGTGTTGACATATTTCCTTTTGAGACTGAATATTTGGACAGACGTATTGAAGGGCTCATCCCTCTTTTAAAATTTTTATTTATTTATTTGTGAATACTATTTGCAGGTAACATTAGAGGCGGGACATTCTCATTCTAGAGAGCATTTGATTGGAGAAAACCCTGCAACAGTTCAGGATGACTCATCAAAATATTAGGTTAAGTTTCCTTGAAATTTTAAATGTATATATTGGATAATAGCTAATTTTAGCAGTAGAATAGCATATATATTCCCCAAAATGTTTGGGGTGGGTCAGTAAGATTTTTTAAATGTTTTTGAATGATGACCAAGGCATGCACTTATTTGATCAAAAATACAGTAAAACAGTAATATTGTGAAATATTATTACAAGTGTTCAGTGTCACATGATCCTTCAGAAATCACTCAAATAAATTTCTTATTATAAATGTTGAAAACGTTTATGAAAGCGGAATTATCTTTTTTTAAGGATTCTTGATTAATAGAATGTTCATTTCTTGGGTTTTTAAAAATAATTTCTCAAACTTTTAATAGAAGCACAGTCGAATTTAAGTGAACTATCTGAAGGTTTATTTTCCCAAAAAAATGTAAACACTGAGACTCCACACCAGAGGTTGTTTTGGGCATAGCAACAGTAGCTCAGCCAATAGAGTGAGTTTGGGGCGGAGCTAAATGTTTGTCAACCAATGGAAAATGGGGGAGTGTTCATGGAAACCTTTTGAAAACAGTCACTAGTTTTGCACTTTTGTTTGGTGCAGATATAACACACTTCACCTTTAATAACCTGAGCAGTTCTCACAGAGAATCTCTTACATCATGCTGTTAACAAAAACAGCGACTCTAGAAAAGACAAAAATACATGAATAAACATCGAACTCTTTCATCTCTGTGTTTTGACCGCAGGCCATGAGGCCTGTATCTTGGCAGAGAAACTTTCTGACTGCTGCACAGCTCTAACAAACTCTTTTTCGGGTACCTTGTGTTCTCAAAACCGATGAGAAATCAGGTGAAGCCAGGTTTGCTGTGTATTTTACTGATTCACCAGCATGAATGCAATCCTGTAAATCATTGTAAGGCCGCTGCGTACTGCCAACGGCATTCTGGGAAATAACACATCCTATTAGCTCTGTCTCAGACATGTTCACTTGTCGGATCGATTCAAAACCGAGTGTGTCTTGCGTAGGTTTTAACCAGCTCACAATACTTCGTCCTCATGTTCTCGTCTTTCTGTGAGCCTCTGATGCAACAAGAGTGTCGAGATTTGAAATGGAAATGAGGAATAATCTTTTCTGCTCAGGCAATGGTAATTTTCCCCCCTGAAATTAAGAGATGGGGAAAAAAACATGCCCTGCCGCAAGCTTAAAGCATTCGGGAGCACGGAGAAATCTGTGTTGTAGGAGAGAGGGATGGTTCGGCCTTTCTTTATTCCTCTGGATGTCAGCCGATCAGCACGCTCTGAAAGTGTCATGTACTCTGGAATCTTCTGAAGGTTTCGAGCAGATCTAACGCACACCTCTGTCAGCACCAGAGATAATGACACGAGATAAGTTAGTAAAGGTACTGAGCCAAATCAGTGTGTAAGAACTGAAGCCCCTCTGCCACCGATCACTGAAGCAAACATCACTTACTCATATCAGCCTGTCAGACTTAAAGGGGCTCTGTGGAAATGACAAACAGTTGAGCTCTCTATTGGCGGTTTCATATGAAGAATGACAGAATGGGGTCAGCGCCATTATCTCAGGAGCTTTGTTTGATTGGATAAAAAAACCGAGTAATTAATTAAAGAGAAAATTTAATTTGGCTGTACATGACAGGCTGGAGATTTGGAGGTTTAATTGACGTCAGGGAAGGACCCCATGAAATTAGGGTGACCACCTGTATATTGCTCTGTTGCAAATCTGATTTTTCTCGGGACAATGCAGGACATTTGAAAGAGATAAGTTTACTCAGAGTCAGAAAGACTTCAGATGACCCAACACCTGTGAAGAGATGATGCTGACCCCTGCGAGGACCCCAGATGACGCCAACTTGAATCGACATGCACAGCTGCCAAATTTTCTCTATATTGTAATCATTATGATCACACTTGTAATAATCCCTTTAATGAGCTTCTGCCTAAAATTAATTCATGTTAGCTAACTGTACGATTCTATTATCTAGAACTGTTCATTTGTGAAATTAACATTATTTGGACACATTCACTTCTGCTAGACATGCATTTTCTGTAAAGCTCCTTTGAAACAATGTGTATTGTGAAAAGCGCTACACAAATAAATTTGAATTGAATTGAACTACTATTATATTATGATTCATTTACATTAGTTGGAAAGCTTATTTGGATGATAACATGTTTTGTATCGCCAATAGGCTTTGTTAATGGTAACCAGCTCTGTGACTAGCACTCAATTTGGCCAGGTTTGAGTGATACAAATGTAATTTACTCTACATGATCTATTCAATTTGCTAAATATATTGAACTGAGAAATCATATACTATCATTATACTAAAATAAATTTCCTCGGGTAGCAAAACTAGTTTATTTTCCTTTATTGGGCTATGCAATGACTACGGATTCAGTACATCTTCAACTTGTATTTTTTGTTGCATCTGGCAGGTTTGATCAGGATGTTCTTATCCGGTACGACGTGTCTAGATGAAGTCCTGGCTGGTGTAGTGATTTTTGATGAGGTCCACACTGGTTCCCTTGCTCCATCCAGTTGTCATCAGCGAGAAAAAAAAACCCTCTCTAGGGTTGCAATGGTTGGTTACTTACAAGCTCTAGCTAAAACATGACGGCCGTGCAAATGGATTTTTAAACGCATTTATCATCATATTTCTTATTGTGGTGTTGTAATTTCAGGGATGAAAAAATAATACACATAATTAAAATGCGAGCCACTACTTACGTCTTGCAAGATGTGGGATAAAGCTCCCATTTGATGGACTATGGCATTAAAGCACAGATTTTCTTCGCATTTAGTATTGAAATTGACAATTCAAAGGAAGTCAATGAAATTAGTGGGAGAGACATTCTCATTCTAGAGAGCACCTGACTCTATAGAATCAGGACATGCCCATGAGTGTCTTCTAAATTTTGTCCATTTTCTTGTAAAATTTTAAAATACACTTTTTCTTAAAAAGTGTTGAAAAATAATAAAAATGCAATTCATACATAAAATGACCTGTGCAATGATAAAAGTTGTACATTTCTGCTTCATTCAGCTGAACTTATACATTTCATTGACATTTATTTATGTATTTGTTAAGTAGCCATGTAATAAATGGGATGCACAGCTTTAAAATAAACATTTTTCTTTATAAATTATGCATTATTTATTTGATGTATCACTTAATAATCGTCATTTTCCAACAATGTAAGTGGGATAAAATAGTTATAAAATAAACATTTTTTATACATTATGCCTTATGTATTTACTGTATCACTGAATAATCTTAATTTCCCAACAATATAACTGTATCTGAAAACATTTAGGTGAAATCTAAATGTAACGTACAACCACACAAATCAAATCAACACAAGCATGGCATGGATAACAACACCATCAAACAGCTCAAATGCATGAGATGGAAAAGTGACACCGCCAACCATGAATTTATTACATGCTTCTAATCCGGTAAAAAGGATTGAACTGATATAGGAATTATGCAAATAAATATTTATTAATTTGTTAATATTAAATCCAAATGATCCAGTTCTGTTTTGGGCCACCTCTGAAGATTTCTTGCACTATACACCATTGTTCATTTTTCTTTTCACATTCAATTAGACTGAATCCTGCTCACCTCTGTAACAACAAAGACTCTCTTTCCGCACGGCACCACCTTGTACCACTTGTCATGCAGCATGTCCATGTAGCCGTCTGACTTGTAACGGCTGATGAATTCAGATATGTTGGAGGTGAGTGGTGAGTTCTGGGGCAGTCCGATCCCGTAACCTGAGGGGGGAAATACACCCAATCAGTCCAATTCATCAAAACACCACCAGAACAAACAGAATGTGTGACAAAGCTTCATTAAACGGCCTGTCTTTGAACAACTAATGGAGTTTCAAATCATTTCTTTCAGTGTTTTATAGAAAGCAATCGTTACTGGCCCACTCAGCTGAAATAATGTGGTGATGAGGGAAACAAATACATGACAACAAGCAAATGCTCACAAATTTCATGTTTTGACAAGCTGAGTCGAAAAATTACACCTGAATCATGCTAACTTACAGGAGTTAGCACAACATGCTACTCTACATCACAGCTTTTCACTAAAAGCCTCTCAAGGTCTGGAAGGTATTATTTTTCTTCCATCTAACTTCCAATTATTCTTTGAAATCTCTAACAAACATGGAAATTAGATTTCAGAAATAAAAGGACATTTTGGAAAACAGTGAATATAATCACAGTTCTTAAAGGGCCAGTTCACCCAAAATGATCCAAAAAATACCCTCTGTTTACTCAACCCTCATGTCGTTACAGATTTGTACAATGACTTATAATAGAAAACTGGATTGCTCATGACGTCATAAAAAATGAAGCCACCGTGTTGGTATTCCATATATATTCTAATAAATTAATAGGAAATCATATTTTAGTGAGAAAACATTTCCCAACGAGTAAGCATTTTTATAGCTGAGGTTTCCCTGTACATTCTTACTATGCATACGTCCTAAGCATGTATTTGCTTAGAGATTATCTGTTTTTTTTGTTTAAAGTCGGGAATTTCCCTTTGTTTAAAAAAACCTACGTTTATATTCATTACTATAGCGAACATCAGATCGGCGGACAGACAAGACTTCTCAGCATATGTATTACTAATGTCAAAGTGCTCATTCTGAAATCCGAATAAAGATTTTTGCTTATGCACCTTGTACTGTTATTCACTGTGTTTATGTAATTGTGTTGTAATATTGTTTTATTCATACATTAGGCTACCTGCATGGTTCAACTGTGAGTTCGTTAACAGCATGCATTTTGAAGCAGTTAATGATTTAAATGTTGGTCAAATTAATAATTAACTCAACAACATCACACCTAATTCCTATGGAATCTATAATTCTATGAAAATGCCATATCATTTGCACAGACTTGAAGAGTCTGAAATAGATGTTGCTCAATCAGGAAATTAAATAAATGCATCATGAAATCTTTCAGAGAAATAATGCTGACTGCGAAACATGCGTAAAAAACGAATCCTGTGCGACTGAAACAAATCGGGTGATTTTAGGCCAAGGTTTTGGCTGTAGGTCAATGGTGCCCTATGTCGGTAGTGAATAGTGCAAAAGTAAAAATCACAAAATGGAAGAAAATGCTGACAAGTTTTAAATAGCATACAGTTTTAATTTTCAGGGAACTGTTTTTTTAAGCTGTGTCAGACAATATGAGTGACTTCATAAATGAAAAAAGATGATGAAGTGAAAAAAGATGATGAAGTGACTACATGTATGAGTAACAAGAGGGGTGTGTCACTCTGGGTCGTCCAATAGGTGAGTTATGATGTGGGCGTCCTTAAGAGTCCTATCATTCATATATCATTTCACAGTCCTGTGTTCCTAGACAGGCATGAATCTTATTCAATCAGCAGATGCGTGGGAGACAAACTGACATAGGAAATTGGATGACAGGCATATGGGAATTAACACGGACAGGAGTCCTGCACGAGCCCAGAGGAGTCTGATTACACTGAACCTCAATTACTGTTTTAGCCCAGATGGCCAACAGTGGGTCAGGCCTGGAAATGGAGAAATTAGCTAAGACAAAATATAGGGAAAAAGGTACAAATATAATACTTGGTCCAATCGGTGGGCTGTTTTCCCTCCAGCTCTCTGCAGTAAATCTGTCACTCACCAGCCCCCACTGGCCCCTAAGTGGCTGACAGATCACAGATATTCAAATGCTGACATCTACGCATTTCATCACTGCCAAGCTGCAACATACACACACACACACAAACACTAATACCACTGTAGCTCTGCATTTCAGCCTAAAACGCAGTCTTATATATTAAGCACTTATTAACAAACCAGGCGCTGAAACAGCACTGCATTGTGTAATTAAATCTTATGAACTGAGTTTATTCACAATAGTCAGAGCTATATGCAATTAACCCCTTGTGAAAAAGAAGTGCACTGAATTGTATGGAATGTGTACGAGAAGCATACTTAAAATATTAAATACACTCGCATCAAATTCAAGGTACTGATGTTGCCTACAAGACAACACTGGAGCTGCACCAATAAACCTAAACTCGCTTCAGACTTATGCGCCCTCCAGAAGCTTCCCAAAGAGGCACAGAATCACTCTCACTCTGCCGATCTCAATTCGAGCAGCAGAGGCTTAATCTATTTTCAAAAAATGTCTAAAGACACATCTTTTTCGCCAGCACCTGACCAATTAATACTAGAACTTACCTATTCTATTCACTTTAATTTATTTAAAATTTAAAAAACAAAAAACAAAACAACAACAACACCTTGCTATGTGTACTGCTAGACTAACTGAGATTTGCAGCACTTGTATATTGTTGCTCTCTTGTTGGTCTGATTGCTTCTATTATTGTCCTCATTTGTAAGGATAAATGATTAAATGTAAATGTAAATATTAAAAACTGTACTTGGAGATAATATAATATAATTTAAATAAAAGGCCACTTAAGTGTACTTAAAGAAAGTAAACTTTTATTAAAAAAAATAGACTTTCTTAACATACTTAATGTGAGTACACTTTTAAAAAGTGCACTTTTTAATGTTAAACTGAAAGTTTAAATCATTATGTTTTTGACTAACATAAAGCACATGCACTTGTACAAGTGCTTGATTATATTTTAACTGTTGTGTGTTATTCGATATTACATTTAAAGTAAATATATTTTAATTGTAGTAAATTGCAACTTCATAATTACAAACTTGCAATTAAAAAAATGTAATTTAATTTAAATGTATGACATACAAGTTTTAATAAAAAGTATATTTCAGTTTTCCATATATGCTTATCAGTACATTCAGCAGTGCACTTTTACTATATTTCAAAGACAAAGACAAAAACAGTAATTACAAAATTATGCAAAAAGAACTACTTAAGTGGGTCAAAAGCAAAAGTTCAGCTAACTGCATTTAACATCAACTTAAACTATAATACATTAACATCCAATTACTGTAAGTGTCCGAAAACATTACATTCAGTTCCCACTTATATTCTTTTCAAGTATATTATTTCCGTAATAAGCACTTTTTGTAAAGTATGCTAAAGTGTACTTCTTTTTTACAAGGGCTAGTTAGTTTATTTGACAGATTTGTGTTCGTTTAAGAGAAATTAATCAAACAAATGAAGAGAAATTAATCAAACAATGAAGAAGAGCATTATTACCACTTAGTTTTGGTGCGCAGTATGTTAGTTTATTTCATAAATACCCCATTAACAATCTTTTTAATAATGAGGTTTATTGCTTAAAACATAGCAATAATAATTATAGTAATAACAGCAATAACATACGATCTAAAAGAAGTAAAACAAGACCAAAATACTGATTAAGAAAATGATGCAGTGTAACTGAAATTTAATGTTTAAATATCTTCAGTGCCTCTCTGCAGTCATAAATGCTGAGCAATTTCATGAGTGTGACAAATAATGTTGCACCATTTACGGGCAGAACTGAAGGGCAAGACCTGTCTCTCTAATTACAGCTGATGCATGAGACCATGCTTATTAATGCATTAAAAAAACATGCGTAACATCATCCAGCATGGACACAGAGGTATAATATGAACAGATATGAGACATGAGACAACAGGCATATGGTAATTAACATGACACGAGCAGGGCATGAGCTCTATTAGCCCAGACGCCCAGCTCGGGGTTTGGCCTGGGAAATGAAAATATCACAGATAGGACAACAATTATTTTACCCAACGCTTTCTCTCTCTCCTCCAGCACACCTTTCAGTGCTGCCTTCAGGAAAGATATGTGCCTCCTGTAGGCAGCTCAGGAAAAGAGCCCAGGTTTGCATTTAAATTGGCTTCCCCACTAAAATGCATGACAGCAGGACAGATCTCTGCCAAGTTGACTTACTTTTTGTTCACTTGTCAGTTGTGGATTTGTTAATGCATTCTAAAAAATGCAAATGTGAAGTTTGAATATTCTACCCAATTTGTCTCTCTTTTCCTCCCTTTATTCCCCTCAAGCACAGTATCTACCTCCTGACGGCAGTCCAGATTTCTAATGACAGTCATTTTGGTCAGTGAATAACATTTCACAGCAGTTTTCTCAACGTCCAGGGAAAAATCATACGGTATTCTGACCGATCGTCCATAGCTTTTACATATATTTGATCAAATATAAATAGTTTCATATAAAAATCATGAAATGTATTATTTATAAAAGCTGCATTACATTTGCTATCCATGATAACAATGAACTTGAACAACTCATAATGGATGTAGCACATGCAAAAGCTACATTTTCTATTAACAACAGCAGAAATACTTTATTTTCAGATGTATTTGTCACCCATGACTCATTTATTTCACAACAGGAAATATCCAATAACAGAGGTGTCACCAAGATAAAGTGAGTAGCATTTGTTTACATTTCGGCATGCCAGTGAATTTTTCAAGGGAGGTGAAGTTGTCTTAAATAACGATAGGAAAAACAATTGTTCATTTAACTAAAATGAGATTAAATGCTTTACAGTTTATATTAGTATATTAATACCATATTACCGTTGTATTGTATCCAGGGCCTCAAATGAACACTTGCCAAGCACCAAATGCGAGAAAATTTCAGCATTGCGGAGTAAATGAAACTTACCAAATTTAAATTTTTTTTAATTAATTCTAGCAATGTCAGAGAACGTGATATGGTTTAGTGCAATTATCAAATCGCAAAGACTGCATTATAATTATATTGATATGTAATCTGATGCGCTTTCGTGTTTCAGACTGAAGCGCTGTGATCTTTCCATGGTTCACAGTAAATGCTGCTCCACACGAACTGCTGGGAGTTTGATTCGCTAATAACGTGCATTTGAAAAGGCAACATGCTCAAAACATCTTTGTAATGAGATTGGTTTATAAATATGTTGTCAACAACGGAGAAGCAAAGTGAAGTTTCACTACGTTTTCTGCCAAAATAAAAGCTCTATGGTTTAACGTTGGAAAGCAAAGAAAAATTATTAGTATTGTAATTGTACTGTTATAATAATATGTAATAATACAAATGATTATTATTAATTACAATTATTATGAAATACTTTACAGTTCAGCAGCATTAATGATATTTATATAAAAACAATAATAATTATTATTATATTAATACAAAATATTGTGAAATACTTTACAGTTCAGTAATATTAGTTATGTTTCTTTATTGATTTTAATATTTAGAAGAAGAAGAAGAAGAAGAAAAATAATGCACATACAGTTTCATGGCCAGTACACAACATTTATGGCCGGTAAATTTTCTCAAGTCACCAGCCTTTGGCAGATTTGGAAATGTTAGTTTTAGGCCCTGATTGTATCTTTATTTTGACCAAGTGTGTTTCAACTCTTATTTTCCATTGCAACCTGTATGTCTGGTCATGTGATTTCAACATGGCGACCGCCATTTCCATTCAATGATAGCCATAATCTGTCCAGTGAAATTATTCAAACTCAATTTGTACATTCTGCTTACCTTCAATAGCAAAGGGTTTGCCAACTGTCAGCAGCTTGCAGTCGGCATCAATGGACACCTCGTAGTCCAGCAGGGCTTTGTCCATGATAAATGCATCAAGTTGAGGCGGATCTGTCCTTCACAACATAAAAAAAGAGGGGCTACAAAACCACACACATATGCACAGACACACACTCTCATTAAACATGCACAGTATGATTTTCATAAGTCAGATTGTGCATCTCATTCTGGTGCAAATAGAACACAGACATCATTTGTCTGAGCTAAATGTTCATAAACTGCAGCGGCGGCCATAAATCAGCAGCTACGCTAAACTAGATGCAAGCTGATTAGAGCCCAAAAAGGACTTTTAATGGATAGTGACACCTTAAGGGCAGCGGCCCACCCTTACTTAATTTAATGATAATAAAAGATGTAATTTATCAAAAGGTTCAGCCAGCAGCAACAAATTCCGCAGCACAACTTGTGGTTGATAAGAACAGTTCTTTTTCCACATATTTTTGTTAGTACATATCAAAATGATTAGTGCCATATGAAAACTATTAACATTTTACCACCAGTAGTTTCTTTTGAAATGATACTTTTGAAATCTGGAGTACAAACACAACTGCATATATATGGCATCAAAAGGCAAAAGCAGGCAGACTGTGGCATAAATTAAAAAAATGCTGCTTTGCTGCTTCATTGCGATACATATGGTCAACTGATACCTCTGATCCTCTTCTCAAAATTAAAAAAAGGATTAAAGTGTTTTCAGCCAATTCAAATACTGCATGGATCTTTGACTCTTTTGAAGACGTTTGTCTCTTTTTAGTTCTCTTCCAATTACATTCTGAATGATACATTCAAAAATTAAATGAAGCAACTTGTATGGCATGATTTCAGGCTTAATTCTGCCATCTGTCATACAGACTCAAAACTTTACTAAGGAATTATTGGAGGAAGTGAGACGCGGCAACTCTCAAAATGTTAATATTTTCTGCTGAGCTCCTTTTAAATTCATCTCCGGTGTGAAGGAAAACTAGGCTAGAAGTCTGAGACTAGCCAAAAAAAATTAAATAATTAATTATATATATATATTTTTTCACTGAAAAGAAACTTGTTAATTAGACTTTAGATAAAAATCACATAGGAATTTTTTATTCTCCCCCTCCTTTTTTGTATCCCAGCTCTCTTCTCCTCTCTCTCTCTCTCTTTTGATATAGCCCCAAAATAAATCAATATTTAAATAAATAAACAAACAAAAACACAATTTGGTATGTGTGTGACAGACTGTGGCACTGCAGCTGGCAGGAAACAACAAACCACTCGCCTGGCGAGCAGCAGTGAGAAGGGAATCTCAGACTCAAATATGCTGAGAGAAAAAATGCTGCAGGCAAACACCTCATTTTAATGACAGCCTTATTCAAAAATTGAATTCATTTGGCTGAGATATTGACACCTGCAGTATTGTCAACCAGTGAGTCACTAAGGAGGACTTAGAGAAAAGATTCAGCATACGCATTTGCATTGTAATGAACAGGGTGCAACTGCCGTTTGAATTATTGATTGCTATGCACAAGGTTTTTTCCATGTGTTGTAAATTTCACTTTGTGCTAATAGAGTTTGGCAGTATAACTACAACAGGAGCACTTGCTGCCATCTGCTAGCTGAATGCATTCAGTTGGGTGAATTGATCTCTTACTTGAGAGTGGCAACACCATCAGGTGTGGTGGGCTCGTTGAATTTCCGCATATACTCATGCATCTCAGGAAAACTTTTTTTCATGTAATCCTCTGCACTGCTTTCCCGAACAGTGCCGAATCGGAATCCCTGAGATGGGTGGTGGAGCTGAGGCCAAAGGCAGGGAAAAACAGTAAAGTGTTAGATTATAGTGTAAGACAGAAGGGTGTCTGTTTTAGCGATCTCTACAAGGAATCATATCATGATAAATAAATGATAAATCATTTATTAAAAGCAATGTCTGCTTTTTAAATTGATGAGTCTTGAGTTCAAAATAATGAATAAAAATGATACAGTCAAGTTTATCTACATTAAATTTATTTCTACAATGCAAATACCTTAGAATAACTAAATACGTTGATTTTAAATTGAACTTAAATGTAATTATGTTACCAACCAAATACATTTTTACGGTTTGGAATATTTTTACGATTTTAACTTTTTCCCTTAGATTATAAAATTTTGATGTTAATCTGGTCAAGAAAAGAATATTTATGTTACCTGTCAATCCATACAGTTTGTCCGTAACATAGTTGAAAAACTCACCACCAGGGAAAACATCTTTTTCCATGTAATATCAAAATGGTGTTTAATATTTAAGCTTGTCGACTAGCAGTTAAGTTACACTGACAAAATACATAAACCAAATCCAACAGTTTTTCATTGAGAAAACACAAACGTCCTGATGTGAAATGTACCCTAAATTACAGTCAAGCATCTTAAAAGGTCTCACCTTGGCATCGTGTATTCCAGAGACCTCTTCGAAGGTCTTTTCCCCAACCATAACTGCGGCCAGGTTTGCTGTATAACTAGACAAAACCAGCAAGCAAAATATGGCCCACAGGTTCATCAAGAAACGTCCAGTCCAACACTTGGGCGTCTTACTGGAGACTGTGCGGCCGAAGAGGATGGCGTAGCAGAGGTTGAGGGCAGAGGAGTAGGAGAAGACCTTCACACGGTTACGTCCATGAGGCGTCATGCCGAAGGGACTCTTCCATTCGTAGAGGGTGAGGAAGAGCGCCGTAATGTGCAGCGCCACAAAGATGCCCATCCACATGGACCAGTGCAACGGCCACATGAACGCACCGATGGGTGCAGCCGTGTCCTTACTGCGAACTAGTATTCCCAAACTCGTGGAAAAGAAGGGACTGGTGAAGTCAATCAATTTACTGCGAGCTGAGTTGATGCTGAAGCTGGTAACAGCCATATCGGCCACCCCACTCAGCAGGTCGCCCACCAACCCCGTCCACTGCCCACCCTTGACTGCTCCATATTTCCCGTCCCCAACTATGTACAAGTCAAACTCGAAGTTCATGTCTTCTGCCAGCTTCTCCAGCAAATCAATACAGTACCCATAACAGCATTTGCTGAAATTCGGTGGCAAGAAGCTGCTGTTGCCTTGAGCGCGTTCGGTGTACAATTGGTCCAGGGTTTCTGAGTTATTTGTCCCTGCATCCAGACAGTATTGCCCAGCGGGACAGTTCCCATCCTCATCTACCTCTCGAGTGAACACAAACGGGTGCTCTACTAGAGTGACCACACGCAGACGACTCCCCAACACGGGAAAGCCGGCCCGCCATCTACGACCTACCCTTCCCATCTGTCCCTCGGTACGCTGCCGAGGGGGCGATCCCTGCCATAATCCCTGCTCCTCTACATCCAACCTACCACCTTCCCAGCTGCCTATCGTCACCCACGTGGGCTGACCGACGGCATCCCGGCGCAGACTCCAAATGTGGACCCTCTGAGAGGTGTATACACGGGAGAGGTTGCGTTGAATGCTGACAGGGCCCGTCAACCCTACAAAGGATGTATTAGAGAGGAACCTGAGGATGAAAGAATACAAGAGTCAGATGATGATTGGAAGAGGCCGAGATGGTCTATAATACCTGGAGAAAGCTATGCATTAGCATTCCTATTCATGCGGAATTTCTCTGCTGGAGCAGAACCTTCCAGAAGAATGAAACCATCTTTGCTAATGGGTGCCTGAATCGAAATTTTGAATGGCCATCAGTGAACAAAGATGCTTATGATGTAGCTATGGCATATACCTGTATGAGCTAATGGGCCCGTGCTAATCAGGCCTGCAAAATTACCCAGACAAAGACTCTGGTTCATGTGGGAGTAAGTAACAGGATCAGATACAGGTTAAGCTAGTTTCATCCTCTCTAGCAGCAAAGCATACTGTAAATATGACTGCGGCAGAGGGGGGAAGGCCTGGGAGAAGGATTGCCTAGCTGGACAACTGACACCGTCTGGCATCCGTCACACCATAAACTACAAATGTTGCTTTCACAGAGCAATATATTTGATTGTGAACCCCCCTCCCACTCTTCAGAATTACAGCCACTCAGTTGGCAGGGCTGCTGCTCTGGTGTGTGGCTCGGGTCACTTAAGGAAATGCTTTGACATTGAGCTTGAAGATTAATGTCTGGAGTAATAAATAATAGATATGACATTTGACTAATGCTGTGCTGGTTAATGAAAAACTGAGGAGAAAAGCTTAACATGTAATTTGGCTCCTTTATTCATAGTTTTACCTGTCACTGGAAGCAAAATGGCCCACCTTAGCCAAACAATGACTGACAGTGTGTATCTAAGTAACATTTATGTGTGTTTCAGCTCAATTAGAATGACATGTTGCTATGTACTTAAAAGCCCTCTTTGATTCTACTCTCACATTATGATCTTTCAAATATTGAGAAGAGAGCTTGCAAAGAGGGGATGAGATTGCTAAAGCATTTTTAGAAATGATGATAAAATATTTAAAATATCCTGAATAATGATCCTTCAAAAGGTTATGGTTACACATTTGATAGTCCACTTTAGATATTCTACTTTCAATAAGTAACTTTGCAACTACATGTCAATTAACTCTCATTAGAGTATTAGTAGACTGTTAGGTTAGGATTAGGTTTATGGTTAGTAGAATAATTTGACACAAAACTATTATATCTAATAATCAAATTTGTGCACTGTTGTTGAAGCTAGTTTGAAATTGTTTTGACACAATTTTTTGGGCTTCAAAACCTCGACCCCCATTCACTGCTATTATAAAGTTTGGAAGAGCCAGGACATTTTGTAATACAACTCCGTTTGTATTTGCCTAAAAGAAGAAAGTCATACACATCTAAAATGGCTTGAGGGTGAGTAAATCATGGGGTAATTTTCATTTTTGGGTGAACTATCCCTTTAATCTATAGTCAGGCTACTTGTTTAGAAAAACAGCCACACCACCAGTTACTTACAAAACATTTCTCATTACAATGAAGATACCTTTATTACCCCATATTAATAAAAAGCACCAATATTTCACTATAAAAGAGAAGATCTAAAATGCAGCACAGAACCTCTGTGAAGCAGAGTCTGTAAATATTTTTTGGAATTGGTTAATTTACATGAACAATCTGAATTTTAATGTAAATTAATTTCAGTGTTACATATGAATGTTTGCTCTGCGTAATCCTACATGCCCCGAAAAAAATGCACAAAAAAGTTAGTGTAAATGACACACTAATTTGAAAACGGCAAACTACTGTCATGTTGCTGAAATATATAGTGTCACTTTTAGTTTTAGTCTTACTCCTGAATGCTTTGTGTATAATCGATCAATATGATCATGTCTAATCTGTCTGCCACAATTCAAAGGGTATATTTTTTTAAAAAGAGCATAATTTTGAATTTCAATAGTCATCCATGTGGGAACTGTCATATGGGCAAAATAATGTTGACTTTTAACAATCTCCTCACTCATTCATCTCCTCAAGGTAAGAAAAATGCATGCAGTTGCAAGATCATTTTTTTCACTTTTATAGTACTACAATGCGGGCAAAATCTTGCATGAGCTGCTGAGCTACTGTATGTATCGCTCTCCTACAGCAATGCCCTCGCAGTTGTCCGGCATTATGCAGTATGTTTGGGTCCGGTTGGCAGATTTTCAGCCTTATCCTGTTGTGATGAGAGGCCTAGGCTTCCCACACAGCCACATTTCACTTCTGTTTGTTGAGAGAGATATAGTGGTGTGTGGCAGAGTGCTGGCATGATCCACACAAAATGACGGGCATGCATGGTAGGCGGGTGCCAGAGCTTTTGATAAGAGTGATCCCTCCTCAGGGAAAGGCAACTGAGGGGAAGTCATAAATAAAGCTTAAAGCTCTAAAGCATGTCTGCATTCCAGCTGAGTGTCTGGGCAAACACCAGTAATTTGCCGCAGCATGAGAAAGTGGCCATGCGCCTGTCCTTAAGCATGACACTAGCTGTCTGGGACATCTCATCCAGATGGTAGGATGTTCTACTGATGAGTGTTTAGAATAAAACATCAAAGCAATTTAGCCTTTTAAAATATGTGACATATAATAAAGAAAATGTGACAGTTTTATTCCTATTTAGCTATTATTGATGAATTTTGAGAATCTAATTTGTCTATCCAATTATTTATGTATGAAATTCCAATCTATTTAAAGGGGGG